>NC_057796.1:356420018-356477870 GCF_018294505.1 Triticum aestivum | reverse complement strand
GCCGTGCCCCGCCGCCGCCGCGCCTCCCGAGGCCGCCGCCGGCGCCCCTCCTCAGGCCGCGCCCCCGGCCTCTTCTCCTCGTCCCTCCGGCCGCCGCTCCCTCTCCCTCCTTCCTCGCCGGCGAGCGAGCCCGAGCTCGAGGAGCCGGCCCGATCTGATCTGGATTCGGTACTGTTCCCGTTGACTTTCCTCGCCCCCGTTTTTCTCCGTCTTAATTTATCTCAGCATCTTGCTTTGTTCGCGATGCGATAACTCTGTGCATGTAGCTCCGATTCGCGCGTGTAATATGTCAAATTGTTCGCCTCGTGATGCTCTTCATTTTGTTCAATTGCACCATGTTCATTAGAGGTCATATTGATGCCCAAATCTTCATTGGAAGAGGGCTAGTTGTTGTTATTCTCTGGTTCTTTGCAGAACTTGGAGATTTGTCATTTTTGTATCATTAAATCTGTGCATCTTTTGAGCATGAGCTCTACATGTGTTTTGATGTCTGCCATGCCATCTTTCCAGTGGTATACTCCATGTATTCTTGTGATCTCTGTGGTGACTAGCACAAGCATGCAAAGTAGGCCCCATAATATTTCTGATTTCTAGTCCTTGTCTGCTGTAATTTTGTTGCCATGTAAACTTGATGCTACAGAGAGATCCATGCATATTTTGGAGATGTTCATTAAGGATGTTTTTTAGCTATAGTTGCAATTGATCCATTCCTGGAACCGTTTGCAATTATGGAGTGCCATAGCATGACTCAATCTTGCTCTACTTTTGCTATAAAATATTTCTGGCAGATTCTTAACATGATTTGCAATCTTGCCGAGCTTATTGTAGTTGATCCATACACGCTATGTAATTGTTCTTGCCATGGTTAGCCTTATAAACATGCCATATTTCTGTAGGTATGATTGGTTTGTCATGCTTTGCTCTGTAGTGAGTGCATCAAGCTCACAAAGAGGCCTACATATTAATATTTCTGCCATGCTCTGTTTTCTGCAAGTCTGAAACCTGATAACGAAACTTGCTATGTTTACATGCTTGCCATCATATCTTCTGGTCCTTTTTGGCTTATGGTCCGTAAGGGACTTTTGTCATGTGCATTTAGTACAACAGTACCATGCCTTGTTTTGCTATGTTAAGTTCCTGTAGCATGTTGATTTCGTGCTCTGAACATTGCTACTTGATGCTGATTTCTGCCATGTCCAGTTTTTCACAAAGTCTGTGAACCTGTAATCTTTTGCACTTTTGCCATGCTTGTTTGGGCTTGATATGTTGTGAACTAGCCGTAGCCCAGTGTTCATCTTTTGTCAAGCATCTCCTGTAGTTTACTTCCATATGTTTTGTTGCTATGTTGGAGTGCTGTAGCATTGTTGCTTGTTGCATTTTAAGTGCTATCTTGCTGTTTATCGCAGATTAGTGTCATTCTTGTTTTGCTTGCCATTTGCAAACCGTGCATCCGATTCCGGTGATCTTTATATCGATTTCGACCGAAATCATCTCATCTTTCCAGCGGCATGCTTGGTTTGCCAAGTTACTTCCATGTTCATCATTTTCCTTCCGGAGCACGCATATGCATCGCATATCATATCTTGCATATCATACATGTTTTACATCATGTTGCTTGCGCATTTCTCGTTGTTGATTGTGGTTCCTTTTGTTTGTGTTCTTGCCTTGGGTAGAGCCGGGAGACGAGTTCGTGAACGAGGAACCTGTCGAGTACGCTTACGAGGATCAAGTTTTCGACAACTCTGAGAATCTTGCAGGCAAGATGACCACCCCTCGAAATCACTTCTATCTTTGCTTTGCTAGTTGTTCGCTCTATTGCCATGCTCCGCTACCTATCACTTGCTTTATCATGTCTCCCATTTTAGCCATGTCAGCCTCTAACCACCTTTTCCTAGCAAACCGTTGTTTGGCTATGTTACCGCTTTTGCTCAGCCCCTCTTATAACGTTGCTAGTTGCAGGTGAAGTTGAAGTTTGTTCCATGTCGGAACATGGATATATTGGGATATCACAATATCTCTTATTTTATTAATGCATCTATATATTTTGGTGAAGGGTGGAAGGCTCGGCCTTTTGCCTGGTGTTTTGTTCCACTCTTGCCGCCCTAGTTACTGTTATACCGGGATTATGTTCCTTGAGTTTGCGTTCCTTACACGGTCGGGTGATTTATGGGACCCCCTTGACAGTTCGCCTTGAATAAAACTCCTCCAGCAAGGCCCAACTTTGGTTTTACCATTTTCACCTAAGCCTTTTTCCCCCGGGTTTTCGCGAGCCCGAGGGTCATCTTATTTTAACCCCCGGGGCTAGTGCTCCTTCGAGTGTTGGTCCGAACTGAGCAGACTGCGGGGCCCCTCCTGGAAACTCGAGGTCTGGTTTTACTCGTAGGATGTCTCATCCGGTGTGCCCTGAGAACGAGATATGTGCAGCTCCTATCGGGATTTGTCGACACATTCGGGTGGCTTTGCTGGTCTTGTTTTACCATTGTCGAGATGTCTTGTAAACCGGGATTCCGAGACTGATTGGGTCGTTCCGGGAGAAGGTTTATCCTTCGTTGACCGTGAGAGCTTATGATGGGCTAAGTTGGGACACCCCTGCAGGGTATTATCTTTCGAAAGCCGTGCCCGTGGTTATGAGGCAGATGGGAATTTGTTAATATCCGGTTGTAGATAACTTGTCACTTGACCCATTTAAAATACATCCACTGCGTGTGTAGCCGTGATGGTCTCTTCTTGGCGGAGTCTGGGAAGTGAACACGGTCTGTGTTATGGATGACGTAAGTAGGTGTTCAGGATCACTTCTTGGTCATTGCTCGATGACGTCCGTTCCGTTGCTTCTCTTCTCGCTCTCATTTGCGCAAGTTAGCCACCATATATGCTTTTGCCGCTGCAGCTCCACCTCTTTGCACCATCCTTTCCTATAAGCTTAAATAGTCTTGATCTCGCGGGTGTGAGATTGCTGAGTCCCCGTGACTCACAGATTCTACCAAAACAGTTGCAGGTGCCGACGAAGCCAGTGCAGATGATGGCGTCGATCTCAAGTGGGAGTTCGACGAGGAACGTGGTCGTTACTATGTGCCTTTTCCTGATGATCAGTAGTGGAGCCCAGTTGGGACGATCGGGGATCTAGCATTTGGGGTTGTCTTATTTTCATCTGGTTTTTGACCGTAGTCGGTCTATATGATTGTATTTTGAATGATGTATGATATCTATTTATGTATTATGTGAAGTGGCGATTGTAAGCCAACTCTTTATCCCATTCTTGTTCATTACATGGGATTGTGTGAAGATGGCCCTTCTTGCGACAAAACCAATATGTGGTTATGCCTCTAAGTCGTGCCTCGACACGTGGGAGATATAGCCGCATCGTGGGCGGTACACCAGGGCACGTGCTGCAACTCCAGGCCCAAGAACTGCTTCTCCATCTTGCACACCTCCGCGTGGTATGCCTCCATATGCTCGTCCTTCGGCTCGTATAACTTGTTGGAGAAGTTGACGAGGAGCTGCGAATCGCCCTTAACGGTAAGGCGTTTCACCCCCAGAGCTGTCGCGGCCTTTAGGCCAGCTATGAGGCCTTCGTATTCTGCGATGTTGTTGGAGACCTTCTCGCCCTGCTGAAAGCAGAGCTGCACAGCGTAGTAGAGCTTGTCCTGAGTGGGCGAGATGAGTACTGCTCCCGCCCCCGCGTCCTGGTGCGCGAAGGCGCCGTCGAAATACATGACCCAACCGTCTGGCGCCTCGCTTCCTGGTGAGGTGGACCGGTCTTCGCCTACTTCAAGCGTCGGGGTGTCCATCCATTCCGCCACAAAATTAGCGAGCGCGGCTCCCTTGATAACCCTGGTAGTGCTGAACTCCAACTAGAATGCCTGCAACTCGATGTTCCACTCAGTGACCCTTCCAGCAGAGTTGGGGCTCCTGAGCACCCTCTCCAATGGGTAGGCTGAGACGACCTTGATGGGGTGGCCCTGGAAGTAGTGCCGCAGCTTGTGCGAGGCCACCAAGAGTGCGAGCGGGAGCTTCTGAGGCATGGGATATCGCGCCCTCACGTCCCGCAACACTGTGCTGACAAAATACACCGGGTACTCGATGAGGGCTGTCGCGTATGTGAGGCTCGTGTCTTGCGGAAGTTGGGGCGTCTCCTGAGGTGGTGGGACTCCTGACGCCTGATCGCTTGCGGGAATCTTGGTGACATCGTCCTGCCGAGCTTGGTTTCCTGTTGATGCTGCTAAGGCTCTTGCGGTGCCTTCCTGGTCTCGCGTCACTTCGGCTGGCGGCGTAGCTTGGCGCGGCGCGCCCTTGGCATGGTGCTCTTCCCGAACCACCACCAGCGCCGCGCTGGCAGAGTACGGGGTGGCGGCAAGGTAGAGTACTAGGGGCTCGAGAGGTCGTGGCGCCACCATCACCGGAGGGCTGGTCAGGTATCTCTTGAGGTCTTGAAAAGCCCGGTCGGCCTCCGGGGTCCACTCGAATGGGCCCTTCTTCTTCATCAGCTTGAAGAAGGGTAGGGCGCGCTCTCCCAGCTTGGAGGTGAAGCGTGCCAACGCAGTTACCCGACCAGCCAGCTTCTCCATTTCCTTGAGGGTCTGCGGTGGGCTCATGTCCTCAATGGCCTTGATCTTCTCTGTGTTCACCTCGATCCCTCTGTGGGACACGAGGAACCCCAGCAGCTTACCCGAAGGGACACCGAACACGCACTTCTCCGGGTTAAGCCGCAAGTTCACCTGGCGCAGGCTCGCAAAGGTCTCCTCCAGGTCTTGGATCAAGGTCCTTGCCTCCCGAGACTTCACCACAATGTCGTCGACGTAGGCCTCCGTGTTTCTCCCGAGCTGCCGCCCTAAGGCGATGTGCATCAGCCGCTGAAAGGTCGCGCCCGCGTTGTGTAGTCCGTAGGGCATGCAGGTCTAGCAATACACCCCGCACGGGGTTAGGAAGGCTGTATTCTCTACATCTTCTACTGCCATCTTGATCTGGTGATACCCTGAGAACACATCCAGGAAGCACAGCAGGTCGCACTTGGCGGTGGAGTCAATGATCTGGTCGATGCGTGGAAGCGGGAACGGATCTTGGGGGCAGGCCTTGTTGAGGTTGGTGAACTCGACGCACATTCGCTCCTTCCCACCTTTCTTCGGCACTACGACGGGGTTCGCCAGCCATTCGGGGTACCGAACCTCGCGAATGGCACCCGCTGCCTCCAACTTGCAGGTCTCTTGGAAGATGAAGGCCTGCTTCTGCGTGGACTGCCGTCTCGCCCGCTGCTTCATGGGGCGCACATTGGGGCGCACATTGGGGCACACCCTCGCCAGCTGGTTGGGCTCCCATGCGAATATATCTTTGTTTGCGCGCAAGAACTTCACCAATGCTTCCTCTTGGCTCGGGTCGAGGCCGGCACCTATGGTAAAGGTGGCCTCTGATGACCCGTCCTCGTTGACCGGCACCTGCTTGGTTTCCGCCTTGTCTTGGGTGAACAACTGCTTCTTCTTGGTTGGTGTGGCTCCCTTGGCCTCGGGGGTGCCCGCATCGGCGGGCTGCGCCACCGAGGCGGTCTTGAGGGCGAGCTTGTCGGATGTGGGGTTCCGGCAAAACCCTTAAGGTTCGAACTCTGGGGTGCGCGCGAAGTCTTTTCCTCCTACCGATCCATGCCCTAGTCACTAAGATCTCGCGGACGAACTCGACGAACTCGCAACACAGAAAGACACGAGATTTATACTGGTTCGGGCCACCGTTGTGGTGTAATACCCTACCCCAGTGTGGTGGTGGTGGATTGCCTCTTGGGCTGGTGATGAACAGTAGAAGGGGAAGAACAACCTCCTGAGGTTGAGGGGTTCTTGTGGCTAAGGTAGGCTCTCGATTCGATCAGATCAAGCTAAGATGCCGAGATGCCCATACTGTGGTGGCTAGTTCTACTTATATAGGCCCTGGTCCTCTCCCCAAATATTGAGCGGGAAGGGAGCCAACAACGGCGGGCAAATTTGAAGGGGGGCAGCTAGCACAAGCTATCCTGACAAAAGTGGTCTTCGCATGCAAAAGGCTCTAGTGTTGACGCCGTCTTGGGCTCCACGATGACCTCCGTCCTGCCGTCCTTCTGGTCTTGCTCTCGTTGCACTGATATGGCAACCTTTGCCTGATGCCTCGGTACTCCTCGCCTGCCCTTGCCTCCTTAGCACCAAAGAGGAAACAAGGACGCTGCACGCGCTAGCGCCTGCCTGGCGCCCGCTTGGTCTTGATCGTCATGGCTCACGTCATGAGAGCCTCGTGAGGTTTGCCCCGCCTTGATATCTCCGCTCCTCGTGAGCCTAGCTGGCTAGGCCACTCCAGAGGAGTTCTTGTGTTGTCCGCCTCGCGAGGCTTGGCCCCTCGTGAGGGTCTTGGATGCCTTGTTGATGAAGATGGGCCGTACGGCCCGCTGACTTAGCCATGCCGTGGGCCGCAGGCAGGCAAGTCTGGGGACCCCCGTTCCCAGAACAATGACATTAGCCCCCGGGCCCAAGGTGCGCTCGGGCTTGGCTTCGCGGCGAAGCCAAGGGTCAAGTACGGAGCGCCGCGGGTCCCAAAAGCCTGCGGCCTCGGTTGACGCGTGGCGGTTGATTGGACGTGGGGATCTCCGCTTCCCCACGCTGCCTCGGCAACTGCTCCATTGGACAAAAGGCTGGCGCGGGCAGCGCTTGCCTTCATTGTTTCTTCCTCGCCTTGCTCCAGATCCCCTTTCTCGCTCCTCGCCACCGCTACCTCAGATTTGCTCTAATCTCGCTCCGCATCTGCGACCCATGGCACCGCGCAAGGTTAGGACTTCCTCAGCGCCGGCTTGGTATGAGCCGGCTCTTGTAGCGCCCACCATCACAGAGAAGAGCCTCGCCTCTGTGCGCCTGCTGACGGCGGGGGAGAGCAACGAGTGGGGGAAGATGGAGCTCCGGCTCGCCTCCGATGTGCCGGAGCTTGAGGGAAGCACCTTCTTCCCCTTCTTCTCGAGAAGCGTCGCCGTCGGGTTGGTCCCTTCTTTCTCCGACTTCTTTTATGAGGTTCTCGACCACTACGGGCTGCTGGCGTTGCACCTCCATCCCAACTCTGTCCTCCTCTGTTCCATCTTCGCCTACTACTGCGAGGCGTACCTGGGCGTGCTGCCGTCCGTGGCGCTTCTGCGCCACTTCTTCTTCCTTCACGTCACCGATGGGCCACTCTCCGGATGCGCCAACTTCGTCGCGTCTGGCAAGGCCAACTCGATCTCGAGCACCGGGAAGAGGGCCGACAATATCCGATCCAAATGGGTCATGATGGACGCCAAGCGCGCCCATCGGCGCCTTGTGTTACCGATGAAGGTGCCCCAGCTCAACAAGGGGTGGCCCGAGGCGGAGCTTGCCAATGAGCGGGCGTTGTCTGTGTTGGGGCAGATGACGACTGACTTGAAGCCGGGCAATGCGAAGGCAGCCAAGGTGACGGGGGCAATGCTCCTGAGGGAGTTCTTGATGCTGCGAGTTGCCCTTCTCCAGGCGCGCTCGTGCCCCTTGTGGGAGCTTGAAGAAGAGGGGAACAAGACCCGTCTGAGGCCTGGGGTCCTTCCTGGCGACGAATTGGATGGTGTCCTGCGCCTCATAGTTGGGGACAACCAGGAGTACCCGCCTAATGCCTTCGTTCCTTTGTTCCTCCGCAAGGACTGGGAGGAACTTGTCGCCTCCAGGCCGACCTTTGACGCGCGCGGCCTGGTGCCGCCAGCACTCGCAGGAGCTCCTGCAGCACCGAAGCCGGTGGAGGTGTCCTCCGACGAGTCCCGTGGAGGGGAGGAGGAGGAGGTGGACTCGGAGAAGACTATTGAAGAGGTGGGGGAGACTTCTCCTCTGAGCAAGGCCGAGATCCTCCGTGCCCTGCCTGACGATGCTGAGGCCGATGCCCGCTAGGAGGAGAGGGAGTAGCTCCTCATCCCGACAAGGGGCAGGTCGTCGTTGGTTCCTCGAGATTCTGCCCCTATCTCGACGCCTCCTGATGCCGGCTCCGGCCCTTCTGCCGCCGGGGCCCGCGTGCCCACTCCTCAGGTCCCAACGCTGTCAGGCTTCAAGCTCCCCAAGCGGAGATATGTTGCAGTGGATCGGTAAGTGCCTTAAGCTTCGCCTTGTCCCTGCTTATACTTGTTATTTCCTGATGTTCGCCCTTGGTCGATCAGGTCGACGCCTTCAGCGAATAAGACGAAGGAGGACACGGCGGTCGTGCCTTCCTTCGCAGAGAAAGGAGGCAGCAGCACCCGCACCTCCCCAACCCGGTCGTCCTCGCGAGGCCAAGAGGAACATCGTCGTGTGGAATCAGCCCCCATGGCCCCGGTGGCTCCGGAAGTGCCGGCACCTGGCACGGTTGATGAGGTCCCAGCTGCTCCGGAACCCGCAATCTCCCGGGCCCTGGCGGCGACGTCGCCTCCTCCTACTGACGCACCTTCACTCCCAGGTTCTTCTACCTCTGTTGCTATCCTGGAGCGTCCTCTTTTGGAGATGACCCAGTTGCAGGTAGATCTCCTGAGCGCGGACCCGCGCCTGGTGGCCGGGCGCCTGGAGCTGGCCTCTGGCTGGCTTCACTCCGACTTGGCGGTTCGCGTGACGCTGAGTCTGGCCGCGACGTCCTCCGAAAAGGAGAAGCAGAGCGCTGCCACTGCTGCAGCCGATCGTGAGGCGGCACTGAAGGACGCCAAGGCCACCCGCGACCGCTGCCGAGAGCTGGAGGACGAGCTGAAGAGCCTGCGCGACAAGCACGCCAAAGAAGCACGCTGCCGCCAAGCGAAGGAGGAGGAGATGAAGGCCCGGGAGGACGCCGTCAAGAACCTTGATGTTGAGCTGGCGGAGTTGGGGAAGACGCAGGCCGCCGAGAGCAACCAGTTGGAAGAGCAGGAGCGGAAGGTGAAGGCGAGGTAGGCCGATCTTGACGCCAAGGCATGAGTCCTGGCCGAAGACCGCGTGGCCTTTGCCGATCTTGAGAAGAGATCTCGCAAGGCACTGAAAATGCTTTACGAGCACGGCCTGGAGAAGTCGTTGGCCACCGATGAGGACGGCCCCGCTCGGCTGCTTCCTCTCTTGGTGAAGGCGCTCGAGGAAGTCGTTGATGGTGTCGGTCCCATGGCAGAGGCAGAAGCTCGCGTCCGGTCTTCAGCTGCATTGACCCGCGTCTTCAGCCATCTGCACCTCCGCGACCCCAAGGCTTGCCTTGACGAGCTGCTGGAGCCTGTGGCTGAAGATCAATGTGAGGCCGCCGCCGCAGCCGTACAAGGTCAAGTGGAGGCCTTGCTGAAGAAGTTCCGTGGCTTTGTCTCCGCTCCTTTGTCCGGCAATGTCGCCGATCCTGCGGCTGGTGGTGAAGGTGAAGACAACGTCACCCACGAAGGAGCACCCTCCGCAGGCGATGGCGGCGTCTAGGGGTGACCTGCGGCTATTCTCCCATTCCGTTCCTGCAACATGCATCAGGCCTCGTGGAGGTGTTTAGACTTTTCATTCGGTATTGTGAGGACAAAGTTCTTGTAATATTTGCTTCGAGATTTTGTGCTTTCCTTCCTATCTGCTTTGTGTTCTACGTCAGTAGAGCCTGGCCCCGCACATACCTCAACCGCCATTGGGCCAACCGGAGACCAGGACGAACCAAGGAGTGAGGGGCTATGTGACCAGTTAGGCTCCTGAGTCGCGATGCTCAGGAGTCCCCATTGATGCGCAAACAACATATAGGGAGAGTTCGCGAGGATAGGTTGATGTTCTACGTCGGCACAGCCCGGCCCCGCGCATACCTCAACCGCCATTGGGCCGACCGGAGGCCAGGACGGACCAAGGAGTGAGGGGCTACGTGACCAGTTAGGTTCCTGAGTCGCGATGCTCAGGAGTCCCCCTTGACATGCAAACAATCTCCATACCTTCCCTCGCCGAGGCCTCGGGAGGGGCATGCGACACCCTGGTCCGGGAGACCCGTTTGGGCAGCGTGCGCTTGGGTGTGGCCTGAGAGCAGCCCCCAAGCCCGGGAGGCCTGGTTAGGTGGCGTACGCTTGGGCGTGACCCGAGCGTAGCCCCCGTGTCCAGCCCCCTCGCGCGGCTCTCCCGAGGGGGAGGCGTTGCGGTGAGGCCGGACACTGAGCTCTGGGCTCCCTGAGGTTGGTACTACCGTGAAACCGCCCTCAGTTGTTTATCACCAGCGCGGAGCATAGTGCTTCCGCTTGTGCACAGGCATAGCCGCTCCTCGGCAGTGTCGACGGCCAGCGCGGAGCATGGTGCTTCCACTTGTGCGTGGGAGGGGGCCCCCTCCGGGAGGAGCACCCGGCGCGTGTACAGCCCCGCCCTGACTTGTGGCTTGCACGACGGGGCTACGAGGTGTATCTGGGCACTCGTGAGCCAGCACAGGACTAACAAGTCCCTACCTCAAGGCGGGTTGCGCCTGGTTTTGAGTCGTGGTTGCTGTGTGTTCCTGCAACGCGGTTAGGTGCAAGCACTCTGCGTCCTCAGGTCCCGGCCCTCGAGCGAGCTCAGCTGCCGCTGGTATTCTAGGTCGCGATGCCGTGGTCAAGTCCAGGGGGTGAGGGCTGGACAGCCAGTAAGAGCTCCTGAGTCACGATGCTCAAGAGCCCCCCTTTTAACGCGCAAGCGAATTGCACGGGACGAATGGACCCGTGGCGGGTGGCGATCGAGTAGGTGATAACCGTAGGCAGGTTAAGCATGGAAGGCAAATCAGCTTGGATAAATGCAGGACGATACATGCCACTGGGTCCGGCCCTTAGCGGCCTGGGGATGATGCAGCCCGAGTGGCGCCCCTAGCAAGGTAAGCTAAAGACATAAGCAAAAGGGATACATGCCGCAGGGACGGACCCATGCGGCCTGGGAATAATGCAGCCCGAGGGGCGCTCCCAGCTAAACGAGCTTGGAAAATGTCACCTGGTTCTGTAGACGAAGTAGAGTTGGTGCAGCTGAAGGCGTGCGTCGAAGGAATGACTCTTCTCGAGCCTCCGGGGCCCAGAGCCTCAGGAGGCTCTGGGGGCTCGGGAGGTTCCTTGAAGACCGTCTCCATTTCTTCCAGGACGGCGTGGTACCTGGCCTCCTGAGCCGCCAGGATGCGCCGCATGTTGCGCTGATAGGCTGATGCCACGCTCGGCAAGCCGAAGGGCATGCGAACGTAGCTGTGTGGCGGACCCTCACAACGGCCCACACGCGAAGGCCAGAAACGCTCCTGAGATGCGGCCCTGTTGAGTCCTGGGACGTCGATGTAGACACGCAGCCTAGCATCCCTGCCTGGATGGGGAGCTGCGCCTCGTGAGTGGCTGTCGCCGCGCATGGCTCTTGCGTCTTGCATTTCCTGACTGGTCTTGGTGATGAACTCTTGAGTGGTGGGCACTCCTTGCCCTGTGTTCGCCTGAGGGAAACGTGCCGCGAAGCATGCCTCCAAGTGGTGCCCAAGCGCCTCCCTCGTGAGGTTGGCAAGGTCTGAGGCCCTCCAGAAGAGAGCCCGCAAGCCCTGCCCGAGGAGGGCGCTAGGCGCGCCTTCCTATGCGATGGAGGGAGGCGCGCCTGAAGCAGGCGCTGATCCTGATGAGGCTCCAGCCGCATCGCCACCCCCCTAAGATTCTGCTCGGCACAGCTGCTTCTTCTTCTTGGGGAGGGCCTCAGGAGGGCCCTCGCTTTTGTGGTCGGGGTCGTTGATTGCCGCATCTTGGAAGGCGCGCTCGAGGGAGCACACCGCATCTCTCTCTTCACACGGGACCGTGATGATTACGCCGCTTCCGAGCATGTTGAGGACGTTGTAGCCGTGATGGGTGACTGCCATGAACTTGGCCAGGGCTGGATACCCGAGGATCGCGTTGTACGGCAAGCGGATCTGCGCGACGTCGAAGTCGATGAGCTCGGTGCAGTAGTTCTTGGGCTCCCCGAAGGTGACAGGCAGGCGGACCTGCCCTATCGGTGTGGTGGAGCCGTCAGTCACTCCTGACAAAGGCTTGGTAGGCTGAAGCTGCTCATATGGCACTTGGAGGTTGTCGAACGTGTCGACGGACAGGACGTTAAGCCCGGCGTCGCCGTCGATGAGGGTCTTGGTAACTTGCACATTGCTGATGACTGGTGAACAAAGCATCGGGAGAGCGCCAGCGGTGGCTATGCACTTGAGCTGATCTGTTGAGTTGAAAGTGATGGCACATTGGGACCACCTGAGTGGGCGCGTGGCCTCTAGCTTGGGGAGCACCGCGTTCACTTCACGGGCGAACTGTTTGAAGATGCGTTGAGAGGCTGGGGCCTGTGCGCCGCCAAAGATGCAAGCGATTGCACGCGGCTCGTGGAAGCCCCCAGCCCCCTCATCCTGATGGTGATCGTCGTTCCTTCTTGGTGGCGGCAGCGGGAGAAGGCCGACGTTGCCCTGGGGGCGATCCTCACGAGGCTGGTGCCTCCAGACGCCCTCGCGAGGATGGTCCTGCCAGCGGTCCTCACGAGGCCTGTCGCGCCACCCCTGGCGCGGGCCACGGTCGTCCCAGCGTCCGCCTCCATGTCCTCCTCCACGGCTGTAGCCCCGGTCGCTACGCTCGAGGCGTCGACAGAAGCGTCCTTCGCGGATGGCTCTGAGCTCTTGACAGTCACTGGTGTTGTGGGTGTTCAGATTGTGGAAGGCGTAGAATGGTCGGCTGTTCTTGGATGACTCGGGCTGATCTCTACCCCGCTTGGTGTCAGGCTCTGCTGCGAGCACTGCCGCTTCCTTGTGCTTCACGTCCTTGGCCTTGGCTTTCTTCTCCTCTGTGCCCGCGGCTGGCAGATCGAGGAGGTTGAGGCGCCCCTCCTCACCTCTTGCACACTTGGTCGCCAGGTTGAACAACTCCTGAGATGTGCACAGTTGCTCATGGATAGCGAGCTCTTCCTTCATCTTGACGTCACGGACGCCGTCTGAGAACGCGGAGATGATGGCCTTCTCCGTGACCTTGGGGATCTTGAGGCGAGTGTTGTTGAAGCGCTGGATGTACTTCTGGAGGGTCTTCCCTGGCTGTTGCTTGATGCAGCGCAGGTCACCCGCAGCCGGTGGGCGGTCGCGGGTGCCTTGGAAGTTAGCGACGAAACGGTCGCGCATCTCATCCCAGGAGGAGATCGAGCCGTGCTGTAGGTTCAGGAGCCAGGAGCGGGCACCATCCTTGAGAGCCATAGGGAACTAGTTCACCATGACGTTCTCGTCGCCGTTGGCCGCTTCGATGCTCAGCTCGTAGAGCTGCAGGAACTCCGCGGGATCGGAGGTGCCGTCGTAGCGGGGAGGCAGATCTGGCTTGAACTTGCCTGGCCAGGCGACGCGACGCAGCTCGGGGGTGAAGGCGCGGCAGCCGGCCGTGGTTGCCGGGGCCTGCCTCAGAGGTGGAGCTTGGTCTTGATGAGTACCGCGCGGTGCCACCGCAGGCGGGGCGCGGTCTTGACGAGGCGGCGCGGGGAGCGCAGGTGCAGCTTCTCACGGCCGTGGGATTTCTTGGCAGCTTCTCTCTTCACGCGCGGGCACCGGACGTGGCGGGTCATGCCATGGGGTCGCGCGCCTTGGCGCCAAGGTGTAGTCTTGGGGCAAAGGTGGTGCAGGCGCGCCATGAGCCACGTCGCCTGTGGCTGGCGGAGGGTGAGGCAGAGAGAGGGACGGCGCCGGGGAGCCCCCTGCGGCGCGGACGAGCTCGGCGACGCGGTCGAGCCACTCCTCGTAGAGGTCGTCGACTAGGCGGTAGCGCAGGAGCTCGTTCGCCGCGAGGAGCGCGGCCCGCGCCTCCATGGGAGCACGGCGTGCATGAGACGAAGAACCAGCCAGGGTCAGCGACGGAGTGGCAGTGCGGCCGTCCTACCGCACCGATGGGTGCAGCGAGGACGCCTGTTGCTCGTTCCCTGCCGGGCCGGTGGCAGCGTTTGTCGAATGTGGGGTTCCGGCAAGCCCTTAAGGTTTGAACTCTGGGGTGCGCGCGAAGTCTTTCCCTCCAACCGATCTACGCCCTAGCTCGCTAATATCTCGCGGACGAACTCGACGAACTCGCAACACAGAAAGACACGAGGTTTATACTGGTTCGGGCCACCGTTGTGGTGTAATACCCTACTCTAGTGTGGTGGTGGTGGATTGCCTCTTGGGCTGATGATGAACAGTAAAAGGGAAGAACAGCCTCCTCAGGTTGAGGTGTTCTTGTGCGTACGAGCTTGTGCGCGTCTCTGGATCCCATGGCTATTACTGTGGTGGCTAGACCTATTTATAGAGGCCCTGGTCCTCTTCCCAAATATCGAGCGGGAAGGGAGCCAACAACGGCGGGCAAATTTGAAGGGGGACAGCTAGTACAAGCTATCCTGACAAAAGCGGTCTTCGCCCGCGAAAAGCTCTGGTGGTGATGCTATCTTGGGCTCCACGATGACCTCCGCCTTGCCGTCCTCCTGGTCTTGGTCTCATTGCACCAATATAGCAACCTTTGCCTGATGCCTCGGTACTCTTCGCCTGCGCTGGCCTCCTTAGCACCAAAGAGGAAATAAGGACGCTGCTCGCGCTGGCGCCCGCCTGGTGTCATTCGTCATGGCTCATGTCACGAGAGCCTCGTGAGGTTTGCCCCACCTTGATATTTATGCTCCTCGTGAGCCTGCCTGGCTAGGCCACTCCAGAGGAGGTCTTGCGTCATCCGCCTCGCGAGGCTTGGACCCTCGCGAGGGTCTTGGATGCCTTGTCGATGAAGATGGGCCGTACGGCCTGCTGGCTTAGCCACGCTGTGGGCCGCGGGCAGGCAAGTCTGGGGACCCCCGTTCCCAGAATGCCGACATTAGCCCCCGGGCCCAAGGTACGCTCGGGCTTGGCTTCGTGGCGAAGCCAAGGGTCAAGTTCGGAGCACCGCGGGCCCCAAAAGCCTGCGGCCTCGATAGACGCATGGCGGTTGATTCGACGTGGGCATCTCCACTTCCCCACGCTGCCTTTGAATCCGCCTAGCTATGCGGGCCCCAGCGGCCTACACAGTTATTCCCCGTCGCGCCTTGCTCCCCCAATCCCCCTGCTTCCTCGAGACACTGTTTCTCTTCTCCAATCTGACTTGCGCTCCGCCTGCTCCATCGCCATGGCGCCGAAACAAGCCGAAAAAGGGAAGAGACCTCTGTCTCTGGCAGCTGCGCCTCCGTCCTTTGCACCGGCGCTCGGCTGGTCTCGGGTGCTCAACGACGAGGCCATGGACAAGGTGCGCCCGATGCTTGCTTCCAGCTTCAATGAGTGGGGGGAGACGGTGGCTTGGCCTGCGTCTCGCACTCGCACGGCTCAGGTGGCCACCGAGGTCCCAATCTTCATAGATGCCCTCTGGGCTGGCCTGATTCCTCCCTTCTCCGCCTTCTTCAATGCGGTGCTTGAGCATTATCAGATCCTCATGCTGCATCTTGACCCTCAGTCTGTGACTCTCCTCGCCGTCTTCGCCTTCGTGTGCGAAGCCATGGTTGGCATAGCCCCTTCTGTGGCCCTCCTCCGCCATTTCTTCTCATTGCATCTGCTCGACCCTCAGCAAAGCTCAGGGTGCATGAGCTTCCAGACCGTGTCCGCGACGGTGGGCGAGGGGATCGACTTCGAGGTTCCTCCACCCACGAGCGAATTTCAGACACGATGGGTGTTCGTCGATGCAGGCGTGCTCAGTCCTCTGCTCCAAGCTCCGCCAGGGCCCGCTGTTCCTAACTCCGGCTGGAGCCATCAGCGGCTCACGAGCCCCCGCTTCGCCCACTTCTGGTTCAGGTTGAGGTTGCTGAAGGATCACGGCGTGACCGTGCCGATGGTGGTGAAGGAATTCGTCAAGCGTCGGGTTGCTCCGCTTCAGCGCCATTCTCGCCCAATGTGGGCCTTGCTCAACAGCCAGGACCACATGAGGTTTCAGGAGTTTGGGCTCCTTCTCGGGACGCGGCAGACAGTGCTTGAGGTCCTGACGGGTGTCCCTTTGACGGCCGAACTGCCTGGGAAGAATTGCTTACTGTACCGCTGCAAGAACAAGGATGAATTTGAAGAGAACATGCCTCCTTTTGATGAATGGGGGCCGCGGCTGATCGGCCTGGAGGGGCCTCGTGAGAACCCCGTCGTTGTGGTTCCCTTCCTTGCTGCTGGTGCCGAGCCCACCCCAAGCGACGGTGCAGGTGGGTGAGCTCCGGCGGAGGCCGGTGGCTCGAGGGATGAGGAGCACATGTTGAGTGGTGATCCTGGGGCATCGTCCTCTGGAGCCTGCCACCCCCCTCCTGAGGCATCGGTTGTCGAGGAGGCGCAGCATGCGACTCCCGAGGCCAAGGCTTCAAGGGCCTCGGGAGGTTGTGGTGAAATGGTGCCTGGCTGCTCACCGCAACCGGGTACCCTTGAAGACATCCTTCCACGCTCTTCTTCATATCCGCCGTGCACCGGCCGTCACGTCCAGCGCTTTGGTTGGCTTTGCGTGGACTTCGAAGAGCTCCGCAAGAGGAAAGGGTCCCCTGGCGCCAGCTATATCTTCGGGCCGTTGAAGCGAAGGAAGTACATCGCCGTCGACGTGTAAGTACCGTGCTGCCATAGCTTACTACGCGCTGCTTTCTTCTTCTGACGCCAGTCTTTCAGGGCTCCTTCCACCGAGGCTGCCGAGTCTCCTGAGAAACGGCCTCCTTCTTCCTCAACTCTTCCGTCGGCCTCGAGCATTCCGAGTCCGCTTGTCGCCCCTGGAGCAGGGTTGGTTGAAGGGGCACTCCTGCCTTCTTGGCGTGCTGAACCTGCGGCCCTGTCGCTTCTCCCCCCCGGTTTGGCGTGGAGCTTGGCAGGCGTGCCCAAGACTCCTCCGCTGGTCATGGGCGGCAATTTGTTGGCTTCGATCTTCGACTCCTCTACAAGCAGCGGGCCCCGGTCAGCTTGGGCTCCTCGCGAGGACTGGTTGACGTCAGGCTCGGCGTCAGCCCCCAGCCCCCTGCCTGGAGGGGGCGCACCACTTGGCGCCACGCCCGCAGCCCCCGAGGCGGAGGACGAGGTGGGCCGAGCGTTCAAGCTCGAGCGCGGGAGGAGCGTGGTTCGTCACGAGCTCTTCCATGAGGCGATGGGCGCGATGTGTCGACTTGGTGAAGAGCTCGCGAGTGTCGATTCGCGTCTTGAGGCTGAAGGTCTCCGGCTGGCGGAGGAGTGGCGCAAGCTGAAGGTGGCCATCAACCTCGGCCGCTATCAGCGCGACCTTGAGAACGCGAAGGCCGAGGCGTCTCTCAAGGTTTCCCATGAAGCCCACTCACGAGCTTTGGACGAGGCTCGCGAGGCTGACCGCCGCCGCGAGGCTGCGGAGAAGCGCGCGTGGGAGCTCCAGGCCTGGAGCGCGTCTCTTGAGCGGCAGGTGGAGGCGCGCAGGGACGCTCTTGCATTGCTGAGGGGGACGCCCGCGGAGGAAGAGGAGGTCCGGAAGCGCCAGGAGGCGCTGGCCCTGGAGGCCGTGGAGCGCAGCCTCGAGCTCGAGCAACTGGAGACGAGGGAGCATCAAGTTGCCCAAGCAGAAGATGCCGTCGGGGCTCGCGAGGCCAGAGTCGAGGAGGAAGTTGATCGCCGGGTGGCCGAGGTTCGCACAGATCTGGAGGGTAGGTACGACCTTAAGCTGAAGCTCGCAGGAGCGGAGGATGAGCGTAGGGCCGCTGCCCTCAGGCCCAGGTTGGACGAGGCTGAGAGGCGTGCGGAAGCCACGGCCGCTGCCCTGGTTACGGCACAGGCGGACTTGGCCTCCACCCGCGCCGAGCTGCGTTCCCTCCGGAGGCTGGTTGATGACGTAGAGGCCGTCGCGAGGCAAAACACAGAGAAAGTGCTCCAGCGACGAACGCTGGAGCGCGAGCATGCCCCTATGCTTCAGGATCTCCGGAACATGGCCAATATCGCCCTGGGCCATATTTGCGACGTGGAGGTGTCGCCCCCCCACTGGAATGATTATGCCAGCCACCTGACCTTCTTCACCGAGGTGGTGATGCGCCTGGAGGCTCGATCTGCCAGAGCTCGCCAGCTTGTGGAGGAAAGGGGTCGTGGCCTGCTCGAGTGCGCTTTCTCCCGTGTCTTCAGTCACCTTCTAAATGCCGACCCCAACTTTGACTTCGATGCCGCCATCGCCCCCGTTCCAATGGTCGTCCGGGATGACCTGGCGCATTGGGTTGAAAACAACATGGATGTGTTGGTCAGGGCCTTCACTTCGGAAGATGACGGTGTGGTGGTCGCCGCAGACGAAGGCGACGTGGTTGACGATGGTGTCGGGGGCGGCGCCGGCGGTGGCGATGTTTCCGATGAAGACGATGATGACGCAAGTGACGCATCCGCGGGTGATGCTGCGAGCGATATTTCCGGTTGATCTCATGTTCTCCTGTTGTTTCATCCTGCACACGAAGCTCAGGCATGGCCCTTGGAAAACTTGTAAGAGCATTTTGGGAGGGGAAGCCCCTCATGTAAGCAAATTGCAGTTTTTACTTTCCTATGCGATGTGAGTTTGTATCCTCGTGAACTCGTGAATCCGGATGCGAATTCTCTGTCGTGATTTACCTTTGCCAGCGCCAGCTTTGAGCTGGATCGCGACACGTCGAGTTCCTGAGAACGCTGCGGAGCTCGTCACCCCGTCAGAGGGGGTCCCACATGAGGTGAGCACCAGTTGTAGTGCGTGCGTGCACTTTGTCGGGTGGTAGGTGCGACATATGCCAGCGGGTGGCATATCATTGTGGGTGCCAATAAGACGTCGCCGGTGCCTGGAAACGGGATGAGGCGAAGACATGCACGCCGGCGGATCTTACCCAGGTTCGGGGCTCTCCGAGGAGATAACACCCCTAGTCCTGCTCTGCGGTGTCTCCGCATGATCACTAGATCAAGAAGGGTAGCTACAATCGCTCCTAGAGCTGTTGACTTCAAGGGAGAAGAAGGACAAGGCTAGCTCTTGCTTCTCTCTCTCTCTGGTGTGTGTGTAATGCTAAGAAGCCAACCCTTTGCATGGGTGTCCCGGGGGGTTTATATAGGCCTACCCCCCGGGGGTACAATTCTAATCCGGCTGGGCACTGGTCCCAGCCGTCAGTGTCTATGCTCGCCGGCTTCTCCGCCGGCTGTTGGGGCCCGCCAATTGGTGGGTCCCGCCGGCTGCCGGCCTCTTGGTCGACAGGCCGGCCCCACCGCCTAGGGTCTTGTCGGCGGCTGCTTACTGTAGCCTCACCCCTGATGACGAGGGCTTCGTTGAGGTAAGCGTGGCTACAGTGGGCCGCCTCGAGGGCTCTCACTGTAGCCTTACCTCGTCTTGTCTCCTTAATGTGGCACATGCTTCGAGGGAGAGGGTAGCCGGCTTCTGGGGCCGGCTGCGCCCTTGGCCGACTGGGGGAGGCCGGGCCGCCTTCGCGCCTCTCTCTGGCTGAAGGGGCCTGTCGCCCGTGGGCCGTACTGGCGTCTGCCGTGGGTGACGTCGAGGCTAGCATGGCTACAGTGCCGAGCCGGACGGGAGATGGCCGTCCCGTACGGCGTCCTGTGGCCATGCCTGCCTCGGGCTTCGGGGGTAGTGGGCCGCACTGTGGCCACACCCCGTCTTGTCACCGTTATGTGGCGTAGCTTTGGTGGTTGTGGACTTGGCCGGCTTCTGGAGTCGGCGCTCTTCGAGGCCGGCTTCTGGGAAGTCGGCATCCTTTACGGCCGGCTTCCTGGAGTCGGCCACCCTGTGGTTATCCTGGGGGGAGGTTGCTGAGGCTGGTTCGCCTTCCGTGAGTCGGCTTCAGAAGTAGCCAGCCAGGGAAGGTGGTCCAATGCTTGGAGTGCTTGAAGGCCCAAAGGCCTGATAATTTGGATTTGGAAGAGCCAGGGGCAGTCGGTTAGGCTACCCGTGGCCATTTACACGCGACAGTAGTCCCCGAAGCTGATGGGGCTTCGAGGTTGGGTAGGAGTTGAGAAGCTCGATCAGCTTCCTATCTTGACAAGTCGGCAGCTGGGAGCCGGCTTTGGTTAGACGCGCCGCCTTGGTCAAAAATTCCGGAGTCGGAGGGCGGGGGCTCGCCAGTGCGTGCTCCGAGCCGCGGGCCGGCCACTTGCCGTCTGCGAACCACGTGGCCTCTCTCGGCCAAAAAGCCTGCCGGTCCACGCGCGCGACGGGACGTCGCCGCATGGCGGGGGCCCGCCACGTCCACACCCGGGCCCAGGCGCGGATTCTCTGCAGCCCGAAACCGCCTGCACTTCTCCTTGCGGCAGTTTCGGCATGCCTTTAGGGCGTAATAATCGCGAGGCGTGGGGGGAGTGGGTGCAGTTAATCCCACGTCCCACCCCACGTCCAGCCTCCCCGGCTTCACCTCACGAGGCTATAGGTAGGGGGAGAGGGAGAGCGGCAGGCTCTCGCACGCTCCTCCCCCTTCCACCATCTTCTTTCTCTTGCCGTTTCTTGCAACAGCGCCTCACCGCCACGCTCTTCCACTACTCGTTCCTCCGCCGCCCCGCTCGTTTTCAGCATGCCTCCCGCCATGGAGCAATATGGCGGGGATTGGGACGGCTCCAACGTCCACGAAGATCACATCGAATTCCTCCGCAAGACGCGGCGGCTGCCCAGCGCGGACAAGGTGGAGGTCCGTCTCGTGCCGGCGAAGGAGCTTACGCTGGAGCCGAGGGAGGGTGAGCGGGTGGTCTTTCGCTCGCATTTCTTCCGCGGAATCGGCCTGCCCGTGAGCGCCTTCTTCCGCTCTTGGCTCGAGTTCTACCAGCTCCAGCCGCACCACCTCACCCCGAATGCGGTGGTGCTGCTGTCTGCCTTCGTCACCCTATGCGAAGGCTACCTCGGCGTCCTCCCCACCCTCGAGCTCTGGGGGGAGTTCTTCCAGTCCAAGCTGGGCACGCGCTCGCGGGGCGTGCCGGCTCAGACTGGCGCCTGCATCGCGGGCCGGAGGGTGGCTGCCGACAACCCCTTCCCCATCATCACGCTGATCCGGTCGGTGAAGCTCTGGCAAAAGTCGTATTTCTACGTCAGGAGCATCGCCCCGCAGGGCGACTATGTCAACCTGCCGGCTTACGTAGTCGGCCCACTGGAGGGCAGGCGGCCCCAGTGGTCCTACCGGGTCGTGACTCTGACGCCAGCTGGATCCGCAACCGTCGCCCGAGTGCGAGCGATGACCCAGTCGGAGGGCTTGACGGGGCCCGACCTGCTGGCCGCCTTCGTCACACGCCGGGTACTTCCGCTCCAGAGCCGCCCTCATCTGATCTGTCAGATGAGCGGCCAGCTCGATCCGAGCCGGATGTGCACCAAGGACATGCCGCGCGAGGAGGTTGCCTATATGGTGAACGACCTCCCGAACTGCAAACTCTCTGAAGAGTGGCAGTTCGGCAAGGAGCCATATAGCCGAGCCAATCCGCCGCCCACGGTATGTTCTCCTTGTCTCTTCTTTTTCTCTTAGCTTTGTCGCCGAGTTCCTTTGGCCGACTCTGACTAGTCGGCTTGCCTTCGATAGGGTCCTCTCCTTAGGCCTGCCAGCGGGTCGGATGCGGAGCGCCGATTCGTTCCGGACTGGACGCAGCACGACCTGGAGGACCCCGACTTGGGGGCGGCCGCTATGGACGACAACACCGAGCCGGGTGGCGGCCAATCCGGCGGCGAAGCAGGCCGCTCTGGGCATGGAGTCACCTTCGACGACTGGCCGGACGACGATGAGGCCGAAGTCGTCCCGCGCCGCCGGCCGGCATCTGGACGCGGCGCGGGTTCCTCCGCTGCACCGCCTACTCGGGCGGCGGGCAAAAGCGTCGCGCCGCCCAGGGTTTGTTCGGCAGTCGAACGAAGAACCCCAGGGGCGGGGCAGCGGCGACCAGGCGGGAGGAGGCGGCCGCGAAGGCGGCTCGCTTCCGCAAGACGGTGAAGCAGCCGCAGACGGTGTCGGCGTAAGCTCGAACTCTTTTGTGTACTCTTTTTTCTTTCTTTTCTCTGGTGGTTCCTGAATCCTTGTCTTTTTCTCCAAACAACCAGAGCTCCATTGTCGCTTGAGCGGGCGGCTGCTGCCTCCGTCGTCGAGTCGCCGAGGGGGTCTGGGAGCACCACTCGCCGCGTGGACCCTCGTGCCGACCTTCAGGAGGCGACAGAACGAAACGCGCGGGAGGCGCGGGAGGAGCGGGAGGCGCGGGAGGCGGAGGCACAGAAGGCGGCCACCGCCCAGGCGGCGCAGGAGGAAGAGGCGGCGAAGGCACGCGCGGACGCCGCGACCAAGGCCCAAGCGGAGGCTGCAGCTGCGGCGACGGCGGAGGGGGCCTTGTTGGTCACCCCACTGCGCGTCGCAGCGCCTGGGGCCCCGGAGCCCTCGCCAGAAGGAGCCAGCAGCAACCAGCCAGGGCTGGAGAGGGACGACGACGTCGTGGTCCTGGAGAGGGCGCCGGCGCCGACCCCGCCGACTGGGGCGGCTCAAGGCGGCCGGCCTGATCTGCCGCCTGCGCAGTCGGCGGGGGGCGAGCCAGCCGCGAGGACTGAGCTGGCGGTCCGGATGCCGCCGAGCCGGCGCGCGGGGAAGGCTGCGTCGGAGCCACCGAAGGCCGCGTCGGAGCCGCAGCCAGCCGCGGGCTCCAGCTCGTCGGCCTAGGATGTGGAGGTGGCCAGCGCTACCTCGGGGTGGACGCCGGGCGGAGGGACGGCCGTGATGAACGTGGCCGCGCAAGACGTCCTGACCCGGCTCCAGGCCCAGGCTACGGCGCTGAGTCAGTACGCCGACGAGTTCCTCGCGACGCGGGCGGCCATCCGGGTTAGTCTTCTTATCTTGCTTCTTCTTGATCTTGGTTTCTTCCGTGGGGGCGCGTCAGCGCACCCACTGGGTGTAGTCCCCGAGTTCCGAGTCGGCTGCTGAGCAGGCGGCTTGGAACTTCTTAGTGGATTTGGCTTTGCTATTCTTGTTCTTACTACGATCTTCTGTCTATCTTGCAGGACTACCACAATCTTTGTGCGGCCGCCTTCAACTCCCAGGCTCGGGAGCTGACCCAGAAGACCGCCGACCTTACTGAGAGCCGGGGTACGTGCTTTGTTCTTTATCTCACGTGGGGGCGCGTCAGCGCGCCCACTGGGTGTAGTCCCCGAGATTCGGGCCGACTGCTAAGCAGTCGGGTCGGATCTTCCTTGACGACTTCCTCTTACTGTTCCTTCTTTTTCTGCAGTCTCTGCAGTGGCCAACGCCGGTCTGAGGGCACAGCTGGGAGAGTCTCAGACCGCCCTTTGTGCCAAGGATGCCGAGCTCGCCGCCTTGGTGCAGGAACGCGACCGCCTGGCCAAGAAGTTGGCCGACCAGGAGGAAGGCCACAAGGCGGCTCTGAAGGCGGTGCAGGACCGCGAAGCCGCCCTCTAGGCCGAGTACGAGACGGAGGCGACTGGCTGGGCTGAAGCAAGGCAAACTCTGATCTCTGGCTATGGTCAGATCGAAGATCTGGTCGACGGTAAGTCGCCTACTTCTTCGTCCTTTCTTGCCGTCTGCCGCTTTTGGCTCATTTTCTGACTTGGTGTTTTCTCTTCTTTCTTTTTCTTTCTTGCGCAGAGTACTTCCCTGGTTACTCCACCGCTGCCAACCAGATCATCGAGGCCCGCCGCCAAGCGCGAAGGCAGGCTGGCTTCGAGATTTCACCAAGCGCTGGCCGTTCGCTGGAAGAGCAGCTCTTGGCGATCCAGGCCCGCATCCAGCCGGCTTACCGACTGCTCCGCCGGCTTCAGCGTGCCGGGGCGCAAGTATTGGCCGCCCTCTGGCCCGGCCAAGTGGTTCCTCGCACCCCCAGTCAAACTGCCGACTGGCTGGAGGTGGTAGTCGGCCGCTTCGAAGCCTGGAAGGCCTCGGCGGCTCGGTCCGGCGCCAGGCAGGCGCTGGAGTTCGTCAATGCCTGCTATCCCGGCCTGAGCCTGGATCAGCTGGCTACCTGGCGGCAGCAAGCCGACACGGAGCTAGAGCCGGCGCGACCGGCTATCATCCGGCGGGCTTCGGCGATCGCCGACTACACCGACACCAGCGTCTTCGCCCCTGAGGTAGATGACAACGGTGTCGCCCAGCCGGAGGAGTGGTTCGGGCTGAACCCGGCAGAAAGTGAAGACTCGGCGGTGGAGATCGACTCCAGCGACGAGGGCGAAGAGGAGGAGGAGGAGGGTGAAGACGCCGAGCCGGCTGGTGGAGCAGCCGACCAGCCTCAGCCTGACCGCGCCTCCAGCACCACGTCACGCGCGAGTGCGTCGCCTGCCACTAGCGGTGACCAAGCTGAGACTCGCTAGGCGGCCACTCCTTTAGCCGGCGACGCCGTCTCCACCGACCAGCCTGGCTCCCGCACCGCGCCCTAGTCTAGTCTGTCATCTTTTGTTTTCCTGTCTTGTCACTTTTGGAACAATATTCTGTTAAGTCTGCACAATTCCACCCACTGGGGGTGTATTCAAACCATGTTGATTGCCGGCCTGTTGGGGGCTTTTATATGTATATATAACTTATGCATGCATTCGGCTTTTCCTTATACTTTGCTTTTCATCCTTCTGCTGTTTCCTTTGCCGCCCTCCCTTGGTTGCCGCCTCCCCAGTCAAACAGTTGCTCTGCAATCTGTAGTTGGAGGAGTGCTTGGCCAATTGGGGGGGGGAAGTACTCTAGCTTTGTTGGATTAGAGCTAAGTGTTTAGGAAGCCGACCAGCCGGCTATTCTGACGGCCGGCAAGCGTGGTTGGAGGCCGTCTTTTTGTTATATAAGTTCGTCGGTCCTTAGCCGTTTTTCGTGTGGGCATCCTTTCTGCCTTGCCTCTTGCTAGTCGGACAGTCGGTTCTTCAAGCTGCGACTTTCACCAAGAGAGGACTCGGGAGCCGGCACACTACTTGTCTGACTTCAGGTAGAACTTCTAATATAGCTCAAGGCGGCCAGTCCCCGGGCCGACTAGTCGAACCCGGTGCCCAACAAGAAATCAAGTGTAATAATACATTCATGGATATGACACTCGTCATTCATAGATAAATAAAGGCAGTCCCCGAGTACTATTCGGGGAGCCTGTTGGTTCGTACTTAATACAAAAAGGGTAGCATGATACATACTGCTTTCAACTGTAAAATCTTCTCAGGAGGTTCGCGTTCCATGGTCACTCCGACTCCTTGCCGGAGTTGTCTCTCTTGCGTGCTCTTGGTTTTTGCGCGTCGATCAGGTAGTAGGAGTCGTTGCCTAGTGCCTTGCTGATGACGAAGGGGCCTTCCCAAGGGGCCGAGAGCTTGTGCTGGCCGGCTGTTCGCTGGATCAGCCGGAGCACAAGGTCGCCCTCTTAGAAGGATCTTGGCTTGACCTTACGGTTGTGGTAGCAGTGCAGCCCTTGCTGGTAGATGGCGGACCGGCTGAGTGCTAACAGCCGGCCTTCTTCCAGTAGGTCGACGCCGTCTTCTCTTGCTTCCTTGGCCTCTACCTCCGTGTACATGGTGATCCGAGGCGAGTCGAACTCGATGTCTGTCGGGATGACAGCCTCGGCACCATATACAAGGAAGAATGGAGTAAAGCCGCTTGACTTGTTGGGTGTAGTGCGCAGACTCCAGAGGACAGCCGGCAGCTCATCAAGCCAGCAGCCGGCCGATCGCTCCAGTGGTACAACCAGTCGGGGCTTGATGCCGGAGAGGATGAGTCCATTTGCTCGCTCGACCTGGCCGTTTGACTGCGGGTGGGCAACAGACGCTAAGTCCAGTCGGATGCCCTGCGTCGCGCAGAAACGTGCCAGTGCTCCTTTGGCGAAGTTCGTGCCGTTGTCGGTGATGATGCTGTGCGGCACGCCGTACCGAGTAGTGATGTCAGTGATGAATGTCACGGCAGTCGGCCCGTTCAGCTTCTTGATCGGCTTTGCTTCGATCCACTTTGTGAACTTGTCCACAGCGACAAGTAGATGCGTCAAGCCGCCACGGGCTGTCTTGAAAGGGCCTACCATGTCCAGTCCCCAGACGGCAAAAGGCCAGGTGAGGGGAATGGTCTTGAGTGCAGAAGCCGGCAGGTGTTGCTTGGAACTAAAAACTTGGCATCCTCTGCAGCTCTTGACTATTTCTTTAGCATCCTCCAAGGCAGTCGGCCAAAAGAAACCATGGCGGAAAGCCTTGGCCACAAGTGATCTTGAGGCTGCGTGGTGGCCGCATTCGCCTTGGTGGATATCCTTGAGGATTGCCACTCCTTTTTCTGACTCGACACAACGTTGGAAGACTCCAGTGACGCTGCGCTTCACAAGCTCTCTGTTGATTATTGCATATGATGCGGCTCGTCGTTGCACTAGTCTTGCTGAGATCTTATCAGCCGGCAGCTCTCTGCTGACTAGGAACTTGAGAATGGGCTGGGCCCATGATGGAGTTGTGACTTCTTCTTCTGTTAGTGTAGCCACCATGACTCGGGTGGGTGGGCTGGGTGGTGTGGAATTGGAGTCGGCCACCGCTTTGTGCCGTTGCAGTCCCCGGGCCGACTGCTGCAGTCCCCGGGCCGGGTTCTGAAGTCCCCGGGCCGGGTGCGACTACGGCAGTCCCCGGGCCATTTGTCGAAGTCCCCGTGCCGCCTGCGAGGTTCCTCCAGTCGGACCCGGCTGCATCTGGCGCAGGCGGTACGAAGATAGAGTCCGACTCTGGAGACGGCTTTATGGATGGCTTGAGGAGGCGCTGGAGGGAGACGCGAGTCGGTATGGCTTGTCGGGTGGAGCCGATCCATGCTAGGGCATCTGCTTGGTCGTTGTCGGCCCTTGGCACGTGAAGGAACTCGCACCCTTCGAAGTATCCGCTGATCTGCTGGAAGAGGAATCGATAGCTTTCCATGTTCGCGTCCTTGGCGTCCCAGTCGCCAGATGACTGCTGGACCACCAAGTCTGAGTCGCCGTAACACAGGATCCGGCGTATGACGAGCTCTTTGGCTAGCCGGAGCCCATGTACGAGTGCCTCGTACTCGGCCACGTTGTTGGAGGCGGCGAAGTGGATCTGCAGTGTGTACTTGAGCTTGTCGCCTTTGGGAGAGGTGAGGACGATGCCGGCTCCCAAGCCGGTGCGCATCTTGGACCCGTCAAAGTGCATCCGCCAATGGGTAGAGTCGGGAGCCGGCGGTAGGTACTGGGTCTCGGCCCAGTCGACGAGGAAGTCGGCCAACGCTTGGGACTTGATGGCGGTGCGGGGTTGGTAGAAGATCGTGTAGGGCGCCAGTGCAATGGCCCATTTAGCCACCCGGCCGGATGCATCCCGGCTGCCTATGATCTCGGCGAGCGGGGCGGTGCACACGACCGTGATGGGGTGCTCTTGGAAGTAGGGCTTCAGTTTCTTGGCGGTGAAGTATACCCCATAGCACATCTTCTGGTAGTGCAGGTAGTTCTGCTTTGAGCTGGATAGCACTTCGCTTAGGTAGTACACCGGCCTCTGGACTAGCTGGGCTCGGCCTTCTTCCGGGCGCTGGACCACAACAACAGTACTGACTACTCGGCTAGTCGCAACGATGTAGAGGAGCATGGGCTCCTTTTCAGTCGGCGCTGCCAGGACAGACAGAGTGGTCAGCATTTTCTTCAACTCATGGACGGCTTGGTCGGCTTGGTCATTCCACTCAAAGTGAGTGGACTTCTTCAGGAGTCGGTACAGGGGGAGAGCCTTCTCTCCTAGTCGGCTGATAAAACGATTCAGGGAGGCCAGGCAGCCGGTGAACTTCTGCACATCTCGCAGTTTGGTGGGAATCTCCATCCTCTCGATGGCCTTGATCTTGACAGGGTTGCACTCGATGCCGCGTTCGGAGACCAGGAAGCCTAGCAGTTGGCCGGCTGGTACTCCGAACACGCACTTCTCGGGGTTGAGCTTGATTTGGAATCGACACAAGTTGGCGAATGTTTCTTTGAGATCTTCCAGCAGGGTACCGCGCTTCTCCGTCTTCACCACAATGTCGTCTACATAGACGTGGGCATTTCTGCCGAGTTGTTTGAAGAGGCATTTCAGCATGCAACGCTGAAAAGTGGCGCCGACATTTCTCAAGCCGAACGTCATAGTCAGGTAGCAGAAAGCTCCAAATGGTGTGATGAAGGCAGTCTTCAGGCGGTCTGCTGGGTCCAACTTGATCTGATGGTATCCTGAATAGGCGTCCAAAAAACACAACAGCTCGCATCCGGCTGTGGAGTCTATCACTTGGTCAATCCGTGCCAGAGCAAACGGATCCTTTGGGCAGGCCTTGTTCAGGCTGGTGTAGTCTATACACATAAGCCACTTGTTATTCTTCTTCAGAACCAGAACTGGGTTGGCAAGCCACTCTGGAAAGAACACTTCCATGATAAAGCCAGCGGCAAGGAGCCGGGCTATCTCTTCTCCCATGATTCTTCGCTTCTCTTCTGATAGTCGGCGGAGGGGTTGCTTGACCGGCTTCGCGTCGGCGCGGACATGTAATTTGTGCTCGGCGAAATCCTTCGGGACACCCGGCATGTCATTTGGGGACCATGCAAAAATGTCTCAATTCTCACGGAGGAAGTCGACGAGCTCGCCTTCCTATTTACTGTCCAAGTTCGCCCCAATGACAGCGAACCTCTCCGGGTTCTCCGGGTCCAGAGGTATCTTCTTCGTCTCTTTGGCAGGCTGGAAGGAGCCCTGCGCATCACAATCTTTGGGGTTGGGGGACAGGGCCGGCTGCTTGTCGGCCATGGCCACAACCCGCTCCAGCATCTTCTTCTCTTCTGCCACCACGAGGGACTCGGCCAGCCGGCTACTGGCCATGGCACACTCGATGGACTTCTTGTAATCGCCGGCTACCGTGATGATCCCCTTTGAGCTCGGCATCTTCATCTTCAGGTAGGCGTAGTGGGGCACAGCCATAAATTTGGCCAGCGCAGGTCGGGCAAGCAGAGCATGATAGGGGCTCTCCAAATCCACTACCTCGAACCAGATCGCTTCTCGGCGAAAATGATCTTTATCTCCGAAGAGAACATCCATTTTAATCTTGCCGATTGGGGAGCAAGACAAGCCGGGGACGATACCATGGAACACGGTCCGGCTCGGCATAAGCTGCTTTGCCTTGATGTTCAGCTTCTCCATGGTATCACGGTACAGTATGTTGATACTGCTTCCGCCATCGATCAGGACGCGCGAGAATCGGGCAGCTCGCCTCTCCGTCGCGAGGGTGACATCCAAGACCATTGCATAGGAGCCAGGAGAGGGCATCACCTCTGGGTGGTCGGCCTGGCTCCAGCTGATTGGCTTTTCCAACCAGTGCATGAACTCGGGGGCGCTAGAGGCGACTGCATTGACTTCTTGATGCTGACGGCGCCGACTGCGCTTCGTCGGCTTGACTAGTGAAGACGACGTAGGCGGCGTGCTCTTCAGGGAATTCGTCTTGGATGGCGCCGACCGCCGGCCGAGCCGCCGGCTGCTGGGGGGCTGGAGGCGGCGGACCGGGAGGCGGAGGCGGCAACAACCCCTCGCCCTTGGTGATTCGCGTGAGCCAGTGGCATTTTCGGGTCGTGTGGTTAGACGGCTTCGCGCCGCTGTGGAACTTGCAGGGGCGTCAAGAGCCTGCTCGTAAGAGAAAGTCGGCTGCCAAGCCGGCCTGCCACCCTTCTTCTTGGGAGCGGGCCGCTCTTCGGGCTGCTCATCTTCAACTGTGGCCACCTGCCGACTGGTGGAAGTCGGCATGGGGGCCTTGCGCTTGTGATCATTCTGGTAGGGGCGCCGATTGGGGTCGCCAGCCGGCGTCTTGGGAGCCGGAGCAATCACCTTCCCCGAGGCGTCCACTCGAAGCTCGGTCTTCATCGAGGAGTCGGCCGTGGCGTACTTGTCCGCGATGACCAGCAACTCGTCGAGGGTAGCCGGCTCATCGCAGAGGAGTCGGTGCTTGAGGAGGGTGCCCTCTCGGCACCCGGCGGTGAAGTACTCGATGGCCTGAACCTCGTGCACCCACTCGCAGGAGTTGCGGAGCTCGGCCCACCGCGTGAGGTAGTCGCGGGTCGACTCGTTGGGCTCTTGGACGCAGAGGGAGAGCTGGCGAGGCTTGGGAGGCCGCTTGTAGGTGCTGGTGAAGTTGCGGACGAAGACTTCCATGAAGTCCAGCCAACTGTTGATGCTGTAGGGCTTGAGGCTATTGAGCCATGTGCATGCCGTGCCTTGCAGCATGAGGGGGACGTACTTCACGGCGACGCACCGATTGCCGTTGGCTATGCTGACAACCGTGGAGTAGTCGATGAGCCAATCTTCCGGCTTCACTGAGTCGTTGTACTTGGGCGTGTCTCTAGGGAGCGAGAACCCTTTGGGGAAGGGCTCGTCGCGGATGCGGGGGCCAAAGCATGGCGGGCCGACATCGTCTTCTTCTTCTAACGCCAAGGATCGAGCAAGGCGGTCGATCCGGTGGCGGGCGTCGTTCTCGCCGACTCCTTCTCGGCGGCCGAGTAGGTCGCCAAGAGTCGGGTGCGTGATAGGCGGCGGAGTGAGACGTCTTTCTCTTCGAGGCGGGGGAGGAGGCAAATCTCCTTGGCGTTCCACCGCTCGAGGGTGGCCTTCCGCGTCGCGCTCGATGGTGATGCGAGTCCGGCTGCAGCTGGCAGCCGGCTCCTTGTCTTTCTTCTGGCGTGCGCCGCTCGCAATCGGCGAGCGGGACGTCGCGGCGTGTTCCCGGCGCGGGGGATGACTATCAGCACGGGCGCCGGCTTTGTGCCGTTCTGCAGCCGCGTCGATCAGCTGCTGGATCCGTCTTGTCATGTAAGGGAGCTCATCGGCTCCCAGCCCATTGAGCTCTTCTGCAGCCGCCTGAGCGGCTCGCAGATTCTCGAGCAGGGTGGCGTAGACGGGGCGATCTGCCCCCAACATGCTAGCGATGGCCGCGCCGCATTTCTGGACGAAGCCGGCTCGACTCGGGCCGCTAGGCGGCGGCGTACCGAAGGCGGCGCGGTCGACTTCGCGCTGGTGGGCCTCGGTGAGGCGTCTCACGGAGGCTATCTTCTGGCCTTCCGTGATGAGGGCGAGGCGGCATGCCTCCAGGGTCTCGGCGTCGGCGTCGGCCGGGATGGGGACGGAGAGGTCGTGCATCGCCGCTTGCATTGTGTCGTGGGCGTTCTCGCCCGAGTTGGCGACGTGGCTGATGACCAACACTTCGGTGACAGCGCTGCTGCCGCTGTCAGCTCGAGGGAGAGGATCGTCGAAGACCACCACGTCGGAGGGGTAAGCGTCGAGCGATGCCGTGTCGGAGTCGACGAGCATCGGGTCGGTGGAGCTGACCGACTCCACATCTGCAGCAGGCTCGCTAGAGACGTGAAGCTGGTCGAGAGTCTGACGAGGCGGCTCTCGGGGCAGTCCGTGCCTGCATCGGACGCAGGCTCGTCGGAGATGCGAGTCTCGCCGAGAAGATCCGCGAGGCAGCTCGCTGCGCAGGCGTCGTCGACGCCTTGTAGCGCGTCGAGGCAAACGCCATCGGGCGCAGCAGGCTGGCTGCGCTCGCGGGGGAGGAAGAGGGTTCCCGTCCAGAACAGGTCTCCGGACGACGGTGCACCTGGCCCCACGGTGGGCGCTAACTGTCGGGTGGTAGGTGTGACATATGCCAACGGGTGGCTTATCATTGTGGGTGCGAATAAGACGTCGCCGGTGCCTGGAAACGGGATGAGGCGAGTACATGCACGCCGGCGGATCTTACCTAGGTTCGGGGCTCTCCGAGGAGATAACACCCCTAGTCCTGCTCTGCGGGGTCTCCGCATGATCACTAGATCAAGGGTAGCTACGATCGCTCCTAGAGCTGTTGAGTTCAAGGGAGAAGAAGGACAAGGCTAGCTCTTGCTTCTCTCTCTCTCTGGTGTGTGTGTAATGCTAAGAAGCCAACCCTTTGCATGGGTGCCCCGGGGGGTTTATATAGGCCTATCCCCCGAGGGTACAATTGTAATCCGGCTGGGCACTGGTCCCAGCCGTCAGTGTCTATGCTCGCCGGCTTCTCCGCCGGCTGTTGGGGCCCGCCGACTGGTGGGTCCCGCCGGCTGCCGGCCTCTTGGTCGACAGGCCGGCCCCACCGCCTAGGGTCTTGTTGGTGGCTGCTTACTGTAGCCTCGCCCCTGATGACGAGGGCTTCGTTGAGGTAAGCGTGGCTACAGTGGGCCGCCTCGAGGGCTCTCACTGTAGCCTTACCTCGTCTTGTCTCCTTAATGTGGCACATGCTTCGAGGGAGGGGGTAGCCGGCTTCTGGGGCCGGCTGCGCCCTTGGCCGACTGGGGGAGGCTGGGCCGCCTTCGCGCCTCTCTCTAGCTGAAGGGGCCCGCCGCCCGTGGGCCGTACTGGCGTCTGCCGTGGGTGACGTCGAGGCTGGCATGGCTACAGTGCCGAGCCGGACGGGAGATGGCCGTCCCGTACGGCGTCCTGTGGCCATGCCTGCCTCGGGCTTCGGGGGTAGTGGGCCGCACTGTGGCCACACCCCGTCTTGTCACCGTTATGTGGCGTAGCTTTGGTGGTTGTGGTCTTGGCCGGCTTCTGGAGTCGGCGCTCTTCGAGGCCGGCTTCTGGGAAGTCGGCATCCTTTACGGCCGGCTTCCTGGAGTCAACCACCCCGTGGTTATCCTGGGGGGAGGTTGCTGAGGCTGGGTCGCCTTCCGTGAGTCGGCTTCAGAAGTAGCTGGCCAGGGAAGGTGGTCCAATGCTTGGAGTGCTTGAAGGCCCAAAGGCCTGATAATTTGGATTTGGAAGAGCCAGGGGCAGTCGGTTAGGCTACCCGTGGCCATTTACTCCGACACACTTGGCGTGCGTGCTTCGCGCTGTCCCGCTCGCGAGGAGCTCGTGAAGGGAAGGCGACGGACATGAGTCCCAGGCAAAACGAGATCCAGAAGGCAAGAAATTGCTCGAACGAGAAAAGGCTCCCCCCACGCACATCGATAAAAACTCACCTTCAACTCAAATCCAGATCTAGAAAGCAAGGCTACAAAGAGAGAGATCCAAAGCAAAAGGCCGCGTCCGGCACCTAGTCTAGTCTTCTGGTCTTCAAGTCTTCTCACCAGCGTAGAGCTAAGTGCTGCCACTAAGCGTGGGAGGGAGCCCCAGGGCCTGAGGCCGGCACCCCTGAGACTCCGGGGCGTGTACAGCCCCAACTCATTATTACGTGAGAGTGTCACGGGCGGCGAGCTTCACAGGCACTGGGCCTGCTTCACAGGTACCGGCCTTGCTTCATATCGCCGGACGAGAGCCCCGCCTTGCGCCACCCTTGACCTCCTCTGAGCCGACCAGTCACCAGGATGACACAAAGGAGGGAAAGAGGACGCCAGCGGTTCCCTCGGCGACCACAGGTCCTCTGCTGGGGGAAGGGTCGCCGAAGCCTCCCCGGCAGAGGGCCTACCTCTGGGTGTCCCCTGGCTTCGCGCATCGTGGGGAGGGGCCTGGCTCCCAACCCCTCTCTTGCAGCCCCCAACGCGATCCCCCTGGCGGCAGGGAGGCCGCCGAGCTGGGACCGCTGGCCGTTGTGGTGATCTGTTCCTCCTGCGACTCATGGTTAGCGTAAGCTTGCTCCTGAGGGATTAGGGGTACCCTATAGTTTCCGTCGCCGACGTGATCATCGTGGTTCTCCGTTGGTTCTTGAAAGGCTTCGGCTCCTAGTGCCCCCGCTTCCCAATCTTCTCCAACGAACGAGCCGGGGTCGTCCTCCTGTGCGTACTCCTGGTCCATCATGTGGGGCACGTAGGCTTTCGGGGCCGTCACCCCGAACGCCTCGCTGTAGTGCCCCACGCTCCATGTTGGTCGGCCCAGGGCGGCGTCCTGAGGATGGTAGCGCGGTACCCGTCCTGGACCATGGGGGGCGACGCTTGCGCCCATGCTTGTCGCGTGCGGCATGGGGGCGGCGGAGCCCCCTGCGCCGCTGGCCGCGCTGATGTTGATGAAGCCCTCGGGCGTGGCCGATGGCGCGTGGTTGTGGTGAGGCCCGCCATGTGGCCCTGCGGTCGCCTGAGGAGGAAGTCGATAGCAGAAGGGTGATGCTCCCGACGCTGCTGCATCCAGCAGCTCGGCAACGCGCTCCAGCAGTGCATCCCGGCCGCTCTCCATCAGTCTGCATCGCAGCAGCTCCCCCGCCACCGTTAGTGCCGCCCGCATGTTTTCTTGCTCCCGCGTGAGTGCGGCACCGTTGCCGCGGCATGGCTCGCTGCTCTTGCGGTGGCCCATACTTGCCATGGTGTGAGGGTGGACGATGCCTGGCCGCGCTGCCTGTGTCCGGTGGGGTTTGGCGGCGCTCGCGCAGCCTGGAGCGCAGGGTCAAGATCTTCATGGGCAGGCGGCGCTGCCCGAACCGGCCCGGCTGCCCAGCGATCGAAGCCGGCCCTTGAGTCACCAGACGTCGTGGCTGTGGAGCGTCGGCGAGCTGGTTGGTGGAGAAGAAGCTCCGGCGCACCCCTACCTGGCGCGCCAAATTTCGGATGTGGGGTTCCGGCAAACCCTTAAGGTTCAAACTCTGGGGTGCGCGCGAAGTCTTTCCATCCTACTGATCTACGCCCTAGCTCGCTAAGATCTCGCGGACGAACTCGACGAACTCGCAACACAGAAAGACACGAGGTTTATACTGGTTCGGGCCACCGTTGTGGTGTAATACCCTACTCCAGTGTGGTGGTGGTGGATTGCCTCTTGGGCTGATGATGAACAATACAAGGGAAGAACAGCCTCCTGAGGTTGAGGTGTTCTTGTGCGTACGAGCTTGTGCGCGTCTCTGGATCCCATAGCTACTACTGTGGTGGCTAGACCTATTTATAGAGGCCCTGGTCCTCTTCCCAAATATCGAGCGGGAAGGGAGCCAACAATGGCGGGCAAATTTGAAGGGGGACAACTAGTACAAGCTATCCTGTCAAAAGCGGTCTTCGCCTGCGAAAAGCTCTGGTGGTGACGCCGTCATGGGCTCCACGATGACCTCCGCCTTGCCGTCCTCCTGGTCTTGGTCTCGTTGCACCAATATAGCAACCTTTGCCTGATGCCTCGGTACTCTTCGCCTGTGCTGGCCTCCTTAGCACCAAAGAGGAAATAAGGACGCTGCGTGCGCTGGCGCTCGCCTGGTGTCGTTCGTCATGGCTCACGTCACGAGAGCCTCGTGAGGTTTGCCCCACCTTGATATCTCCGCTCCTTGTGAGCCTGCCTAGCTAGGCCACTCCAGAGGAGGTCTTGCGTCGTCCGCCTCGCGAGGCTTGGACCCTCGCGAGGGTCTTGGATGCCTTGTCGATGAAGATGGGCCGTACGGCCTGCTGGCTTAGCCACGCTATTGGCCGCAGGCAGGCAAGTCTGGGGACCCACGTTCCCAGAACACCGACAACGTTGGCGGCGGGAGACGGAGAATGACTGGGTGGCCCGCCGACGGGAGCCGTCTGAGCAACGCGGGCGGTGAGGGCAGCCCAGCGCTCAGCTCGAGCTTGGCGAGCGTCCGCCATGGAGATGACGGAGCGACGGAGCGATGAATCGACGGAAGGTAAGCTACGGCGCACCCCTACCTGGCGCGCGAAATGTCGGATGTGGGGTTCCGGCAAAACCCTTAAGGTTCGAACTCTGGGGTGCACGCGAAGTCTTTTCCTCCTACTGATCCACGCCCTAGCTCACTAAGATCTCGCGGACGAACTCGACGAACTCGCAACACAGAAAGACATGAGATTTATACTAGTTCGGGCCACCGTTGTGGTGTAATACCCTACTCCAGTGTGGTGGTGGTGGATTGCCTCTTGGGCTGATGATGAACAGTACAAGGGGAAGAACAACCTCCTGAGGTTGAGGGGTTCTTGTGGCTAAGGTAGGCTCTCCATCCGATCAGATCAAGCTGGGATGCAGAGATGCCCCTACTGTGGTGGCTGGTTCTACTTATATAGGCCCTGGTCCTCTCCCCAAATATTGAGCGGGAAGGGAGCCAACAATGGCGGGCAAATTTGAAGGGGGACAGCTAGTACAAGCTATCCTGACAAAAGTGGTCTTCGCCTGCGAAAGGCTCTGGTGGTGACGCCGTCTTGGGTTCCATGATGACCTTCGTCCTGCCGTCCTTCTGGTCTTGGTCTCGTTGCACCGATATGGCAACCTTTTCCTCATTCCTCGGTACTCCTCGCCTGCGCTTGCCTCCTTAGCATCAAAGAGAAAACAAGGACGCTGCGCGCGCTGGCGCCCGCCTGGTCTCGATCGTCATGGCTCACGTCACGAGAGCCTTGTGAGGTTTGCGTCGTCCGCCTCGTGAGGCTTGGCCCCTCGCGAGGGTCTTGGATGCCTTGTTGATGGAGATGGGCCGTACGGCCCGCTGACTTTGCCACACTGTGGGCCGCAGGCAGGCAAGTCTGGGGACCCCCATTCCCAGAACACCGACAGAGCTTGAGTGCCGCCAGTGCCTCCTTGGCGTCCACCTTGACGGTGAGAACGCCATTGCTCCCAGGCATCTTCATGAGGTTGTAGGCCGGATGACTCGCTGCCATGAACTGGGCCAGAGCTGGGTACCCGAGGATGGCGTTGTACGGGAGGCCAATGCGGGCGATGTCGAACTCGACCAGCTCGGTGCGGTTGTTGTCGCGCGTGCCGAAGGTGACGGGGAGGCGGATCTGCCCCAGGGAGCAGGCAGTGCCGCCACCAACTCCTGAGAAAGGCTTGCTGAGGCTGAGCCGCTGGAGCGGCACGTGAAGAAGGCTGAAGGCCTACACGGAGAGCAAGGTGAGGCCTGCACCGCCGTCGATGAGGGTCTTGGTAACAGCCACGTTGCAGATGGTGGGCGTGCAGAGCATCGGGAGCATGCCCGAGCTGGCAGTGGAGTCGGGTGGTCTTCTGAGCCGAAGGTGAGGTCGGCTTCGGGTGCAGCCCAGCCCGGTGGAGCCCCCGAGAGCTTGGAGGCGGCGCCGATCTGGCGGAGGAATGGCTTGACATGGTGATCTGAAGGTGGCGCTTGAGAGTCGCCTTGCAGGGCCGTGACCGCGTGGTGTGTCGGTGCCGCGTAGCGCGCAGTGAAGAGGTTGCGCAGTTCCTCCCATGATGTCACCATGGACCCGGGGAGGTTGAGCAGCTAGGCGCGCGGCACGCCGGTGAGGGCCATGGGAAACCAGTTGGCCATGACCTTGTCGTTGCCCCCGGCCTCGAGGATGGCCTCCTCGTATGCCAGCAGGAAAGCTGTTGGGTCGGCCATGCCGTCGTAGCGCGGCGGCATCTCCGGCTTGAACTTGGGTGGCCACCGCACCTGCTGCAGGGCGGGCGCCAGGGCTCGGAGCCCCTTAGCCTCGTCATCGGCGCCGGCCGTCGGAGTCGGTAGCGGGGCGCCTGCCATGAGGGTGAAGCGCGGTGGCGGCAGAGCGTAGATTGGCGGAGGGAACGCTACGGCGCACCCCTACCTGGCGCGCCAAATGTCAGATCACGGATTCTGGCAAAACCCTCAAGGTTCGAACTTTGGGGTGTGCGCGAAGTTCTTTCCCTCCTACCGATCCACGCCCTAGGTTTGCTAAGATCTCGCGGACGAACTCGACGAACTCACAACACAAATGACACAAGATTTATACTGGTTCGGGCCACCGTTGTGGTGTAATACCCTACTCCAGTGTGGTGGTGGTGGATTGCCTCTTGGGCTGATGATGAACAGTATAAGGGGAAGAACAGCCTCCTGAGGTTGAGGTGTTCTTGTGCTCAGTGAACTTGTGGGTGTGATGGTAGAAGATGGAATCGATCCCCCTACTACGGTGGCTAGTTCTACTTATATAGGCCCTGGTCCTCTTCCCAATTATTGAGCGGGAAGGGAGCCAACAACGGCCAATTTGAAAGGGGACAGCTAGTACAGCTTATCCTGACAAAAGCGGTCTTCGCCTGAAAAAGGCTCGTGTGGTGACGCTGCCTTGGGCTCCATGGTGACCTCCGTCTTGCCGTCCTGCCGGTCTTGGTCTCATTGCACTGATATGGAAACCTTTGCTTGATGCCTCGGTACTCCGCGACTGTGCTTGCCTCCTTAGCACCAAAGGGGAAACAAGGACCCTGCGCGCGCTGGCGCCCGCCTGGTCTCGATCGTCATGGCTTACGTCACGAGAAGCTCACGAGGTTTGCCCTACCTTGATCTCTCCGCTCCTCACGAGCCAACCCAGTCAGGCCGCTCCTCAGGAGGTCTTGTGTCATCCCCCTTGCGAGGCTTGGCCCCTCGCGAGGGTCTTGAACGCCTTGTAGATGAAGATGGGCCGTACAGGCCTGCTAGCATAGCCACGCCGCGGGTCACAGGCAGGCAAGTCTGGGGACCCCCGTTCCCAGAACGCTGACACCCCCGGCAACCTTGGCTTGCCATGGTTGGATCCTTGTATCTTCAGCCCCCGGCAGTCTTGGCCTGCCGGGGCCGGAGCGCCGGTTCGTTCTCTTTTTTCCCAAGTGGCTCAGCAGAAGTTTCCGTCTGCCCTGCGAACCAAAGAGAGCAGAAAGACGCACACTCGACCTCTAGGCTAGGGGTTAGTCACCGCTAAGAACTATCAACCCTAACCGAGGGAGGGACTTAAACTAGCATGCATGCTATAACTTAGGGCGCCAGCGCTTCGTTTATTTATGCTCAGGGTCTGCGCCTGGCTTTGTACGGAGGGTTACATGCCTTGCCGGCAAAGCTTGTACAAAAGGTGGCTTGCCGGGAAGCCCGGCAAGCCGCGCCTTATGGGTAAAACTTGCGAAGATGCTCGATGTTCCAGAAGTTGCTCACTGGGACAACATCTTCGGTCTCCAGGCGGACTGCGCTGGGCCTGGTGACTCGTATTACCCGATAAGGGCCTTCCCACTTTGGTGTCAACTTGTTGGAATTCTTGGCCGACTGAACGCGCCGAAGAACAAGGTCGCCTTCCTCAAAGCTTCGGGCATGAACCTTGCGGCTATGTTAGCGGCGCAAAGCCTGCTGGCAGCGTGCTGCTCTCACAGCCGCCTGAAGACGATCTTCCTCAAGGAGCGTCGCATCATCTTGCCGCAAGTGCTCTTGCTCAAGCTCGTCATAAGCGAACACTCGAGGTGACTCGTATATGAGTTCCGTGGGGAGAACTGCTTCTGCCCCATATACTAGGGCAAAGGTTGTCTGGCCGGTGGCTCGATTTGGTGTCGTCCTGATCGACCAAAGAACCGCCGGCAACTCATCAATCCAGCGCCTTCCGCTCTTGTGTAGCCTGTCAAAAGTCTTCGTTCTCAGGCCTCGCAACACTTCAGCATTTGGCTTCTCTACTTGGCCGTTGCTCCGGGGGTGTGTCACGGAAGCAAAACAGACCTTGCTGCCGAGGTCTTGGATGTACTGCTTGAAGGTGTGGCTTGTGAACTGCGTGCCGTTGTCGGTGATGACCTTGTTGGGTACACCAAAACGGCAGACCAGCCCCTTGAAGAACTTGACAGCTGACTGCGCTGTAACCTTCCTCACTACCTCCACCTCCGGCCACTTTGTGAACTTTTCGATTGCAACATACAAGTACTCAAAGCAGCCGACGGCCAGGAGAGAGGGATTTTTTGAAGGGCTTGAGCTGGTTGATGAAGCTTCTTTGAATGGAACTGGCATGCTTCACACCTGGTTACTGGTGCCTTCGCATCCTGGAGGGCGGTGGGCCAGAAGAAGCCTTGCCGGAATTCCTTGCCGGCAAAGGCCCTCGACCCAATGTGGGAGCCACATATGCCTCCATGTATCTCTGCCAACAGCTCCAGTCCTTCCTCCCGGGGGATGCACTTCAATTTCACACCGTTCGGTCTTTTTCTGTACAGGAGGTCATCGACGAACTGGTACAAGGTAGACCAACGGGCTACTTTTTCCGCTTCTTCCTGCTCCTCAGGAAGTTTCCCTCTCTGGAGGAAACGGACGGTATACGGTGCCCATGCCAGAGCCCGGGGCTCGACGGCAAGGACCAAAGGCATCTGTTCCACCATGGGGGCAGCCGTCTCTACGGCCAGGGCTTGGCGCCCTGCCAGAGCCAGTCGCCCCTCGTCAGGCTCAGAATCCGCGGCAACATCCTTGCCGGCGGCCCCCGGGGGCTCGACGGGAAAGTACTTGCCGGGGCCTGACATCCTCTGTTTGTTCTGCTCCGTCGATGGTTCGACGGATGGTTGAGTTAACCGAAGCAAAAAGCTACCTCGTTCCACAGGTAGCTTGAATGCAGCGCGCTTTGACAGGTAGGCAGCGATGTCGTTTTCCGCTCGGGGAACGTGCTCCGGTTGTATACCGTTGAAGCGCTCCTCCAGCTTCCTCACCTCATCTACATAGGCCTCCATCAACGGACTCTTATAGTCTTTGTTGATTTGTCTGACGACAAGCTGCGAATCACCCCTAATGATGAGCTTCTTCACCCCGAGGTCTGCCGCGATCCTGAGACCGGCAAGCAGCCCCTCGTACTCAGCAGTGTTGTTTGCGGACATCTCCCTGGGAAAGTGCATCTGGATCACATACTTGAGGTGCTCTCCGGTGGGTGCGACAAGCAGCACACCGGCACCGGCGCCTTGCAGCGAGAAAGCCCCATCGAAGTACATGATCCAGTCGCGGCTTGCTTCCTTGCCTGGGAGAGCGGTCTCCTGGATTTCTTCGTCGGGCGTTGAGGTCCATTCTGCAATGAACTCCGCCAAGACTCTCCTCTGGATTGTCGAGGTACTTTCAAACTTCAACCCAAAGCTTGACAACTCCAAGGCCCACTCCACAATCCTTCCGGTTGCATCTAGGTTGTGCAGTATCCGATGCAACGGGAGGCGGGTGACGACAGTGATCTCGTGGGCGTGGAAGTAATGACGCAGCTTCCTCGAGGCCATAAGGAGGCCGAAGAGCAATTTCTGCACACCGGAGTACCTCGACCTAGCCCCCTGCAAGAGGGACCTGACAAAGTAAACCGGGTGCTGCATCATCTTCTTCTTCTGCACCACTTCACTTGGCTGCACGGGCCCTGCCCTGATGGTGTCAGACTCTGCCGGGGGCCTTGCCTCGTCGGCACCAGGCCCTGCCGGGGGAAAATTTCTGACGTGTCATCCGCCAGTCCTGCCGTTGCCACTGCCTCTTTGTCGACTTCCCTCTGCGCCACCAGCGCGGCGCTGACCACTTGATTCGTCGCTGCCAGGTACAGCAGCAACGGCTCTTGCGGTTTAGGCGCCACCAGTACTGGTGTAGAAGAGAGGTGCTTCTTCAGATCCTGCAGTGCTGTTTCGGCCTCCGGGGTCCACTCCATGGGGCCCGCCTTTTTCAAAATCTTGAAAAAGGGAAGGGCGCGCTCAGCACACTTGGAGATCAATCGGCTCATGGCGGCAACGCAGCCGGTGGGCCGACGCACATCCTTGATCCGCTTGGGCGCCTCAATCTGCTCAATAGCCTTGATCTTGTCTAGGTTTGCCTCGATCCCGTGCTGCGACACAAAGAACCCGAGAAGTTTGCCGAACGGAAAGCCGAAGACACACTTCTCAGGGTTCAGCTTGAGGTTGATCTTGCGCAAGTTGGCAAACGTCTCTTCCAGGTCTTGTACAAGAGTTGCCTTGTCCTTGGTTTTGACCACTATGTCATCCATGTATGCTTCCATATTTCTATGTAGCTGGGGCTCAAAACCAATTTGGACTGCTCTTGCAAACGTTGAGCCAGCACTCTTCAACCCAAAAGGCATCCGTAAAAAGCAATACGTGCCACATGGGGTGATGAATGCTGTCTTTTCCTCGTCTTCTCTTGTCATGAAGATCTGGTGGTAGCCCGAGTAGGCGTCGAGGTATGATAACAGATCACACCCGGCCGTGGAGTCCACAATCTGGTCGATGCGCGGCAACGGGAAGGGGTCCTTGGGACCAGCCTTATGTTGGGGAACGTAGTAATTTCAAAAAATTTCTACCCACACGCAAGATCATGGTGATGCATAGCAACGAGAGGGGAGAGTGTTGTCCACGTACCCTCGTAGACCGAAAGCGGAAGCGTTAACACAACGCAGTTGATGTAGTCGTACGTCCTCACGATCTGACCGATCAAGTACCGAACGCACGGCACCTCCGAGTTTAGCACACGTTCAGCTCGATGACGTCCCTCGAACTCCGATCCAGCCGAGTGTTGAGGGAGAGTTTCATCAGCACAACGGCGTGGTGACAATGATGATGTTCTACCGATGCAGGGCTTCGCCTAAGCACCGCTACGATATTATCGAGGTGTAATATGGTGGAGGGGGGCACCGCACACGGCTAAGATCAATGATCAATTGTGTATCTAGAGGTGCCCCCCTGGCCCCGTATATAAAGGAGCAAGGGGGGGTTCGGCCGGCCAAGGGGAGAGGCGCGCCAGGAGGAGTCCTACTCCTACCGGGAGTAGGACTCCCCCCCTTTTCCATGTTGGACTAGGAGAGAGAGGGGGAAGAGGTGGAGGGGAGGAAGGAAAGGGGGGCGCCGCCCACTCTCCTTGTCCTATTCGGACTCGGGGGGAGGGGCGTGCGGCACTGCCCTGGCCTCCTCTCCTCTCTTCCACCTAGGCCCACTAAGGCCCATTAAGTTACCGGGGGGTTCCAGTAACCTCCCGGTACTCCGGAAAAATCCTGATTTCACCCGGAACACTTCCGATGTCCGAACATAGGCTTCCAATACATCAATCTTTATGTCTCGACCATTTCGAGACTCCGCGTCATGTCCGTGATCACATCCGGGACTCCGAACAACCTTCGGTACATCAAAACATATAAACTCATAATATAACTGTCATCGTAACGTTAAGCGTGCGGACCCTACGGGTTCGAGAACTATGTAGACATGACCGAGACACCTCTCTGGTCAATAACCAATAGCGGAACCTGGATGCTCATATTGGTTCCCACATATTCTACGAAGATCTTTATCGGTCAGACCGCATAACAACATACGTTGTTCCCTTTGTCATCGGTATGTTACTTGCCCGAGATTCGATCGTCGGTATCTCGATACCTAGTTCAATCTCGTTACCGGCAAGTCTCTTTACTCGTTCTGTAATACATCATCCCGCAACTAACTCATTAGTCACAATGCTTGCAAGGCTTATAGTGATGTGTATTACTGAGTGGGTCCAGAGATACCTCTCCGACAATCGGAGTGACAAATCCAAATCTCGAAATACGCCAACCCAACAAGTACCTTCGGAGATACCTGTAGAGCACCTTTATAATCACCCAGTTACGTTGTGACGTTTGGTAGCACACAAAGTGTTCCTCCGGTAAACGGGATTTGCATAATCTCATAGTCATAGGAACATGTATAAGTCATGAAGAAAGCAATAGCAACATACTAAACGATCGAGTGCTAAGCTAACGGAATGGGTCAAGTCAATCACATCATTCTCCTAATGATGTGATCCCATTAATCAAATGACAACTCATGTCTATGGCTAGGAAACATAACCATTTTTTATCAACGAGCTAGTCAAGTAGAGGCATACTAGTGACACTCTGTTTGTCTATGTATTAACACATGTATCATGTTTCCGGTTAATACAGTTCTAGCATGAATAATAAACATTTATCATGATATAAGGAAATAAATAATAACTTTATTATTTCCTCTAGGGCATATTTCCTTCAGTCTCCCACTTGCACTAGAGTCAATAATCGAGTTCACATCGCCATGTGATTTAACATCAATAGTTCACATCACCATGTGATTAACACCCATAGTTCAGATCGTCATGTGACCAACACCCAAAGGGTTTACTAGAGTCAATAATCTAGTTCACATCGCTATGTGATTAACACCCAAAGAGTACTAATGTGTGATCATGTTTTGCTTGTGAGATAATTTTAGTCAACGGGTCTGTCACATTCAGATCCGTAAGTATTTTGCAAATTTCTATGTCTACAATGCTCTGCATGGAGCTACTCTAGCTAATTGCTCCCACTTTCAATATGTAGCTAGACCGAGACTTAGAGTCATCTAGATTAGTGTCAAAACTTGCGTCGACGTAACCCTTTACGACGAACCTTTTGTCACTTCCATAATCGAGAAACATATCCTTATTCCACTAAGGATAATTTTGACCGCTGTCCAGTGATCTACTCCTAGATCACTATTGTACTCCCTTGCCAAAATCAGTGTAGGGTATACAATAGATCTGGTACACAGCATGGCATACTTTATAGAACCTATGGCCGAGGCGTAGGGAATGACTTTCATTCTTTTTCTATCTTCTGCCGTGGTCGGGCTTTGAGTCTTACTCAATTTCACACCTTGTAACACAGGCAAGAAACTCTTTCTTTGACCGTTCCATTTTGAACCACTTCAAAATCTTGTTAAGGTATGTACTCATTGAAAAAAAACTTATCAAGCGTCTTGATCTATCTCTATAGATCTTGATGCTCAATATGTAAGCAGCTTCACCGAGGTCTTTCTTTGAAAAACTGCTTTCAAACACTCCTTTATGCTTTGCAGAATAATTCTACATTATTTCCGATCAACAATATGTCATTCACATATACTTATAAGAAATGTTGTAGTGCTCCCAGTCACTTTCTTGTAAATACAGTCTTCACCGCAAGTCTGTATAAAACTATATCCTTTGATCAACTTATCAAAGCGTATATTCCAACTCCGAGATACTTGCACCAGTCCATAGATGGATCGCTGGAGCTTGCATATTTTGTTAGCACCTTTAGGATTAACAAAACCTTCTGGTTGCATCATATACAACTCTTCTTTAATAAATCCATTAAGGAATGCAGTTTTGTTTATCCATTTGCCAGATTTCATAAAATGCGGCAATTGCTAACATGATTCGGACAGACTTAAGCATAGATACGAGTGAGAAACTCTCATCGTAGTCAACACCTTAAACTTGTCGAAAACCTTTTGCGACAATTCTAGCTTTGTAGATAGTAACACTACTATCAGCGTCCGTCTTCCTCTTGAAGATCCATTTAATCTCAATGGCTCGCCGATCATTGGGCAAGTCAATCAAAGTCCATACTTTGTTCTCATACATGGATCCCATCTCAGATTTCATGGCCTCAAGCCATTTTGCGGAATCTGGGCTCACCATCGCTTCTTCATAGTTCATAGGTTCGTCATGGTCTAGTAACATAACCTCCAGAACAGGATTATCGTACCACTCTGGTGCGGATCTTACTCCGGTTGACCTACGAGGTTCAGTAATAACTTGATTTGAAGTTCCATGATCATCATCATTAACTTCCTCACTAATTGGTATAGGCGTCACAGAAACTGGTTTCTGCGATGAACTACTTTCCAATAAGGGAGCAGGTACAATTACCTCATCAAGTTCTACTTTCCTCCCACTCACTTCTTTCGAGAGAAACTCCTTCTCTAGAAAGGATCCATACTTAGCAACGAATGTCTTGCCTTCGGATCTGTGATAGAAGGTGTACCCAACTGTCTCCTTTGGGTATCCTATGAAGACACATTTCTCCGATTTGGGTTTGACCTTATCAGGATGAAACTTTTTCACATAAGCATCGCAACCCCAAACTTTAAGAAACGACAACTTTGGTTTCTTGCCAAACCATAGTTCATAAGATGTCATCTCAAACGGATTTAGATGGTACCCTATTTAACGTGAATGCAGCTGTCTCTAATGCATAACCCCAAAACGATAGTGGTAGATCGGTAAGAGACATCATATATTGCACCATATCTAATAAAGTACGGTTACGATGTTCGGACACACCATTACACTGTGGTGTTCCAGGTGGCGTGAGTAGTGAAACTATTTCACATTGTTTTTACTGAAGGCCAAACTCGTAACTCAAATATTCTTCTCCATGATCAGATCGTAGAAACTTTATTTTCTTGTTACGATGATTTTCCACTTCACTCTGAAATTATATGAATTTTTCAAATGTTTCAGACTTCTGTTTCATTAAGTAGATATACCCATATCTGCTCAAATCATCTGTGAAGGTCAAATATTAATGATACCTGCTATGAGCCTCAATATTCATCGGACCACATACATCTGTATGTATGATTTCCAACAAATCTGTTGCTCTCTCCATAGTTTCGGAGAACGGCGTATTAGTCATCTTGCCCATGAGGCACGGTTCGCAAGCATCAAGTGATTCCAAAATCCCATCAGTATGGAGTTTCTTCATGCGTTTTACACCAATATGACCTAAACGGCCGTGCCACAAATAAGTTGCACTATCATTATTAACTTTGCATCTTTTGGCTTCATTATTATGAATATGTGTATCACTACGATCAAGATCCAACAAACCATTTTATTGGGTGTATGACCATAGAAGGTTTTATTCTTGTAAACAGAACAACAATTATTCTCTAATTTAAATGAATAACCGTATTGCAACAAACATGATCAAATCATATTCATGCTCAACACAAACACCAAATAACACTTATTTAGTTTCAACACTAATCCCGAAAGTATAGGAAGTGTGCGATGATGATCATATCAATCTTGGAACCACTTCCAATACACATCGTCACTTCATCCTTAACTAGTTTATGTTCATGCAACTCCCGTTTCGAGTTACTACTCTTTAGCAACTGAACCAGTATCAAATACTGAGGGGTTGCTATAAACACTAGTAAGTACACACCAATAACATGTATATCCAATATACCTTTGTTCACATTGCCATCCTTCTTATCCACCAAATACTTGGGGCAGTTCCGCTTCCAGTGACCAGTCCCTTTGAAGTAGAAGCACTTAGTCTCAGGCTTAGGTACAGACTTGGGCTTCTTCACTTGAGTAGCAACTTGCTTGCCGTTCTTTTTTAAGTTCCCCTTCTATCCCTTTGCCCTTTTCTTGAAACTAGTGGTCTTGTTAACCATCAACACTTGATGCTCTTTCTTGATTTCTACCTTCGTCGATTTCAGCATCGCGAAGAGCTCGGGAATTACTTTCGTCATCCCTTACATACTATAGTTCATCACGAAGTTCTACTAACTTGGTGATGGTGACTAGAGAATTCTGTAAATCACTATTTTATTTGGAAGATTAACTCCCACTTGATTCAAGCGATTGTAGTACCCAGACAATCTGAGCACATGCTCACTGCTTGAGCTATTCTCCTCCATCTTTTAGCTATAGAACTTGTTGGAGACTTCATATCTCTCAACTCGGGTATTTGCTTAAAATATTAACTTCAACTCCTGGAACATCTCATATGGTCCATGACGTTCAAAACGTCTTTGAAGTCCCGGTTCTAAGCCGTTAAGCATGGTGCACTAAACTATCCAGTAGTCATCATATTGAGCTAGCCAAATGTTCATAACGTCTGCATCTGCTCCTGCAATAGGTCTGTCACCTAGCGGTGCATCAAGGACATAATTCTTCTGTGCAGCAATGAGGATAATCATCAGATCACGGATCCAATCCGCATCTTTGCTACTAACATCTTTCAACATAATTTTCTCTAGGAACATATCAAAAATAAACACAGGGAAGCAACAACGCGAGCTATTGATTTACAACATAATTTGGAAAAATACTATCAGGACTAAGTTCATGATAAATTCAAGTTCAATTAATCATATTACTTAAGAACTCCCACTTAGATAGACATCCCTCTAATCATCTAAGTGATTACGTGATCCAAATCAACTAAATCATAACCGATCATCACGTGAAATGGAGTAGTTTTCAATGGTGAACATCACTATGTTGATCATATCTACTATATGATTCACGCTCGACCTTTCGGTCTCAGTATTCCAGAAACATAACTTGAGTATTCTGCGTGTGCAAAACTGGCTTGCACCCGTTGTAGATGGACATAGAGCTTATCACACCCGATCATCACGTGGTGGCTGGGCACGACGAACTTTGGCAACGGTGTATACTCAGGGAGAACACTTTTATCTTGAAATTTAGTGAGAGATCATCTTATAATGCTACCGTCAATCAAAGCAAGATAAGATGCATAAAAGATAAATATCACATGCAATCAATATAAGTGATATGATATGGCCATCATCATCTTGTGCTTTGTGATCTCCATCTCCGAAGCACCGTCATGATCACCATCGTCACCGGCGCGACACCTTGATCTCCATCGTAGCATCGTTGTCGTCTCGCCAACTATTGCTTTTACGACTATCTCTACCGCTTAGTGATAAAGTAAAACAATTACATGGCGATTGCATTGCATACAATAAAGCGACAACCATATGGCTCCTGCCAGTTGCCGATAACTCGGTTACAAAACATGATCACCTCATACAATAAAATATAGCATCATGTCTTGACCATATCACATCACAACATGCCCTGCAAAAACAAGTTAGACGTCCTCTACTTTGTTGTTGCAAGTTTTACGTGGCTGCTACGGGCTTAGCAAGAACCGTTCTTACCTACGCATCAAAACCACAACGATAGTTTGTCAAGTTGGTGCTGTTTTAATATTCGCAAGGACCGGGCGTAGCCACACTCGGTTCAACTAAAGTGAGAGAGACAGACACCCGCCAGTCACCTTTAAGCAACGAGTGCTCGCAACGGTGAAACCAGTCTCGCGTAAGCGTACGCGTAATGTCGGTCCGGGCCGCTTCATCTCACAATACCGCTGAACCAAAATATGATATGCTGGTAAGCAGTATGACTTATATCGCCCACAACTCACTTGTGTTCTACTCGTGCATATAACATCAACGCATAAAACCAGGCTCAGATGCCACTGTTGGGGAACGTAGTAATTTCAAAAAAATTCTACGCACACGCAAGATCATGGTGATGCATAGCAACAAGAGGGGAGAGTGTTGTCCACGTACCCTCGTAGACCGAAAGCGGAAGCGTTAACACAACGCGGTTGATGTAGTCGTACGTCTTCACGATCTGACCGATCAAGTACCGAACGCACGGCACCTCCGAGTTCAGCACACGTTCAGCTCGATGACGTCCCTCGAACTCCGATCCAGCCGAGTGTTGAGGGAGAGTTTTGTCAGCACGACGGCGTGGTGACAATGATGATGTTCTACCGACGCAGGGCTTCGCCTAAGCACCGCTACAATATTATCGAGGTGTAATATGGTGGAGGGGGGCACCACACACGGCTAAGAGATCAATGATCAATTGTGTATCTGGAGGTGCCCCCTGCCCCCGTATATAAAGGAGCAAGGGGGGTTAGGCCGGCCAAGGGGAGAGGCGCGCCAGGAGGAGTCCTACTCCTACCGGGAGTAGAACTCCCCCCTTTTCCATGTTGGACTAGGAGAGAGGGGGGGAAGAGGTGCAGGGGAGGAAGGAAAGGGGGGCGCTGCCCCCCTCTCCTTGTCCTATTCGGACTGGGGGAGGCGTGTGCGGCCCTGCCCTGGCCTCCTCTCCTCTCTTCCACCTAGGCCCACTAAGGCCCATTAAGTTACCGGGGGGTTCCGGTAACCTCCCGGTACTCCGGAAAAATCCCGATTTCACCCGGAACACTTCCGATGTACAAACATAGGCTTCCAATATATCAATCTTTATGTCTCGACCATTTCGAGACTCCTCGTCATGTCCGTGATCACATCCGGGACTCCGAACAACCTTCGGTACATAAAAACATATAAACTCATAATATAACTGTCATCGTAACGTTAAGCGTGCGGACCCTACGGGTTCGAGAACTATGTAGACATGACCGAGACACCTCTCCGGTCAATAACCAATAGCGGAACCTGGATGCTCATATTGGTTCCCACATATTCTACGAAGATCTTTATCGGTCAGACAGCATAACAACATACGTTGTTCCCTTTGTCATCGGTATGTTACTTGCCCGAGATTCGATCGTCGGTATCTCGATACCTAGTTCAATCTCGTTACCGGCAAGTCTCTTTACTCGTTCCGTAATACATCATCCCGCAACTAACTCATTAGTCACAATGCTTGCAAGGCTTATAGTGATGTGTATTACTGAGTGGGCCCAGAGATACCTCTCCGACAATCGGAGTGACAAATCCTAATCTCGAAATACGCCAACCCAACAAGTACCTTCGGAGACACCTGTAGAGCACCTTTATAATCACCCAGATATGTTGTGACGTTTGGTAGCACACAAAGTGTTCCTCCGGTAAACGGGAGTTGCATAATCTCATAGTCATAGGAAAATGTATAAGTCATGAAGAAAGCAATAACAACATACTAAACGATCGAGTGCTAAGCTAACGGAATGGGTCAAGTCAATCACATCATTCTCCTAATGATGTGATCCCGTTAATCAAATGACAACTCATGTCTATGGCTAGGAAACATAACCATTTTTTATCAACGAGCTAGTCAAGTAGAGGCATACTAGTGACACTCTGTTTATCTATGTATTCACACATGTATGATGTTTCCGGTTAATACAATTCTAGCATGAATAATAAACATTTATCATGATATAAGGAAAGAAATAATAACTTTATTATTGCCTCTAGGGCATATTTCCTTCACCTTATTGATATCTGTGTAGCCAATACACAGCCTCCACTTCCCATTTGCCTTGCGCACCACCACCGGATTGGCCAACCACGTCGGATGGAGCACTCCTCTTACCAAACCTGCTGCTTCCAACTTCCTAATCTCTTCTGTGATAAGCTCTTGCCTTTCCAGAGCCGGCTTCCTGACCTTCTTCTTGACGGGTCGCGCGTGAGGACAGACAGCTAGGTGGTGCTCAATCACCTCCCTGGAAACACCGGGGATGTCGGATGCTTGCCATGCAAACACGTCAACATTCGCCCGCAGGAAGGTGACGAGTGTGCCTTCCTATTTGCTGTCGAGGGTGGAGCTTATGGTGAAAGCCCCTCCCGTGCCATCCTCCCTAACGGACACCTTCTTGGTCTGTGGTGGCGCAGCTCTGGATTTCTTGTTCTTGCTGGTGGAGCTCTACGGCACGTCCTCGACGGTAGCACAACACTCCGAAGAGGCGCGCTTGCCGGAGTGGGTGCGAGAGTCCTTGCCGGGCTTCTTCTTCCCTCCCGGGGCTTCAGCGGCAGGAGCAAGTGCCTTGGCGTCAGCTACTGCAACTGCTTCCCGGTAGAGTTTGTCTGCGCAGATCAGCGCGTCCTTCTTGTCGGAGGGGACAGTGATGATGGTCAACGGCCCATGCATCTTCAGTGTGTTATAGGCGTAGTGTGACGCCGCCATGAACTTGGCTAGTGCCGGGCGGCCGAGGATCCCTTTGTAGGGCAAGGGGGTCTCGGCCACGTCGAAGACGATCCTCTCCGTCCTGTAGTTCAACTCTCCTCGAAACGTCTCGGGCAATGTGACCTTCCCCTTCGGCTGGCTCCTTCCCGGATTGACCCCTTGAAACATACCCGTTTCCTCGAGGTCTCCATCAGGAATTTGCAGCCTCTTGACCACGACGGGCGAGATCAAGTTCAGGCCGGCCTCGTTGTCAACCAGCATCTTGTTCACCTTGAGGTTGTGTATCGTTGGCGAGACCAACAACGGCAAACACGCGACTGCGGTTGTGCGGTCAGGGTGGTCCTCGGTGTCAAAGATGAGGGGCATGCTGGACCACCTCAGCGGCTTTTGAGCGTCGAACGAGGGCTCCGCTGCAGTGATCTCACATGCCCACTATTTGAGTTGGCGGTGAGAAGTATGCAGCGAGGCGCCACCATCAACGCACATGGCCTCTGTAGCCTTCTGAAACTCTTGCTCTCCGGACTCGTCGTCCTCGTCATGATCATCGTCTTCCTGCTTCTTGTCGTGGCCCCGAGCGGGCATCTCTTGCTGGTTGTCCTTGCCGCGGCGGCCTCCTTGGCCGCCACGCTTCTTGCCGGTTCCTTCGGCACCATCTTGGCCCTTCTCCTTGTCCCGCCTCTCATACTCGGCCTTTTGCTTTTCAGCAAGCAGCTCGACTTTTCGGAAGTTCTGGAGGTCGTGGCCCTTGGTGCGATGGATCTTGCAATACTGCTTGTCGGAGCCCCCCGGCTTGTCGGCAGCCGCCAAGTCCCGGCAAGCGGCGCACCCGACAATTTCCTTGCCGGGGTCGTCTGCCTTAGCCTTCTTGGCGGCGTCAGTGCTGTCAGATCCCTCGACAGCAAGCACGGTCTTGCCCTTGCGTTTCCTGTTTCGACGCCTGTCCTTCTTCGTCGGGCAGCTGTGTCTTCATCAGTAGAGTCGGTTTCCACGCCGGCGTCCTCGCCGGGGTACTTCCTTCCCTCTTCGTCCCGGGCGCATCTGTCGGCCAGAACGTAAAGTTCGGCCACATCCTTGACCTTGTTCATTGCCAGCTCTTCGCGCATCTTGCGATTGCGCACGTTCTGATGGAACGCGCTAATCACGGCGGTGGGATGAACATTGGGGATGTTGTACTGCACCCGGCTGAACCTCTGGATGTACTTGTGCAGGGTTTCCCCTTCCTTCTTGGGGATGATATGCAAATCATTGGCCTGGCCATGAGCTTGGTGGCCTCCGGTGAAAGCACCAACGAACTCATGGCGCAGATCCGACCAAGAAGAAATGGAATCCGCCGGCAAGTGCATCAACCAAGACATGATGTTGGGCTTCAGTGCCAATGGGAAGTAATTGGCAAGCACCTTGTCGTCGCGAGCTCCGGCAGCTTGCATCGCTATGGTGTAGATGCTGAGGAACTCTGACGGATGGGTCTTGCTGTTGTACTTCCACTACTAGAAAAAGGGCTATAGATGGGATTGACACTAATGGCGCACCAGACAAGCGGTGCGCCATTATTATATACTAATGGCGCACCACCTTCTGATACGCCATTAGAGTTGAAACTACTAATGGCGCACCAGGCGCAGGGTGCGCCGTTAGTATCAAAAAAATTTTTTAACTAGTGCGCCTGTCCAAACATACTAATGGCGCATCCAGACACAGTGCGCCATTACTAGTTGTAACTAGTAATGGCGCACCTGGCCCAGGGTGCGCCATTAGTATCAAAAAAAAATTAACTAGTGCGCCTGTCCAAACATACTAATGGCGCATCCAGACACAGTGCGCCATTACTAGTTGTAACTAGTAATGGCGCCCCTGTCCCAGGGTGCGCCATTAGTATCAAATTTTTTTTAAACTAGTGCGCCTGTCCAAACATACTAATGGCGCATCCAGACACAGTGCGCCATTACTAGTTGTAACTAGTAATGGCGCACCTGGCCCAGGGTGCGCCATTAGTATAAAAAGTTTTTTTTTAACTAGTGCGCCTGTCCAAACATACTAATGGCGCACCACCAGAAGGTGCGCCATTAGTAACCTGGATTACTAATGGCGCATCTGGAGTTGGTGCGCCATTAGTAAGTGGGCAGCAACAAGATATTTTGGACAGCCTCTCCTACCCACACTCACTTTCTCCCCACTTCATTCTCTCCACCTCCTCCTTGTCTCGGGTGCCTCCTCTTTTTCACCTCATTTCCACCATAGATTCATTCAATTTAAGTGGTTAAATTACCTTGTTTTGATAGGTAAGTAAGGGGGGAAGCTATATTTATGTTGTTCTCCCTACAACAATGTGCACATGCACTTTTTATGGCCTAGCTAGATCTATGTATGTTCGTGGTGTTGCGTATGTTTGTGGTGTTGCATATGTGTTTGTGTTTGGAGGTGTACCGGTATTTGAAATGCGATAGTTGCCAATATTTTGCCGGAATGTTGATACATTTCCGTTTCGGCGAGAATTTTGGCATTAAGCATTCTTTTTGGTCCTATTTTTAGGGAAAGTCATGCCAAATTTTTTGTTGTTCTAAAATATCGTTTTGCTCTACGCCGCAGGCGACCATGATCCGCATGATGACCGAAGGCATCGTGAATAGGTTTTTGAGGTCCGCGAAGGCCGAGATGCTTCAAAAGAACGAGACGGAGATAAGATGTCCGTGTCGAAGATGCAAGCTGAAGAGCCTTATTGCGGACCCGGAATCCTGGCAGGTGCGGGACCACCTGCTCTTTGCGTGGTTTCATGGTTGGCTATCGGTGGCAAGGTGATGAAGATGACTACGAAGTCGTCCATGGGGGCCGGGCAAGAAATGAGGAAGGGCAGCAAGACAACCACCGCGGCTCGGGCGGGCGAGAAGACGAAGAATCCCCAGGAGATGATCACGACGGTGATGCTGTACACAGTCATCATGTAGAAGATGCAGGACATGATGATGAGGAAGATGCCGGAGCAGACGACGGGCATGATCATGAAGATGATGATGCCGGCGGAGCAGACGACGCTGGACCATCGATGGGCTGGGTGCAGGACCCTCATATTCAAGAGCTGCTTCTCAAGCAGACGGATAACGCAAGAGCTGCCGCCCGAGAGAAAGCCAAGATGGATCAACTTGAGTTAGACGCGGTTACTCCATTGTATGAGGGATGCAGGCTCGAGGATACCCGCCTGAAAGTAACGCTCATGGCTCTGGAGATGAAGGTAAAACACAAAATGACCGACGCATGCTTCGACGAGAACATGTCATTCTGGCACGAACGTCTTCCCAAGGGGAACAAGTGCCCGACCAGTTTGGAGGAGGCGAAGAAAATCGTGTGTCCTCTGGATTTACCGCACGTGAAATACCATGTGTGCATGAACAATTGCATCATTTATCGGGACGAGCACGCGGAGTCTACCATATGTCCGGTGTGTGGCGTCACTCGATACAAGAAGAGGAAGAAAGCTCCTCGAAAAGTGGTGTGGTACTTTCCGATCACTCCTCGTCTGCAGCGGTATTTCGCGGACCCTAAGGTAGCAAAGCTCCTGCATTGGCACGCGGATATTGAGGAGAAGAAGCGAGAAGATGACGCAAATGATCCGGAGATAGATAAAAAAGACAAGATGCTGAGTCACCCTAAGGATGCGAGCCAGTGGCAAGCGTTGAACTTCGAAGACCTAGAATTTGGGAACGATCCAAGGAACATCGTGCTGGGCGCGAGCACCGATGGAGTCAATCCGTTTGGCAGCCAGAGAAGCACACATAGCACCTGGCCTGTGTTTGTGTGGATGTACAACCTCCCCCCTGGTTGTGCATGAAGAGGAAGTACATTCACATGAGTATGCTAATTGAAGGACCGAAACAACCAGGGAACGACATCAATCTGTATCTGGGGCTGCTGAAAGAGGAGCTTGACACGCTGTGGAAAACGCCAGCCAATACGTGGGATGCCGCAGAGAAAGAATATTTCTCTATGAGAGCCGCGCTGCTCACGACGGTGCACGACTATCTCGGTTACGGATATCTCGCGGGGCAGGTGGTCCACGGATTTTCTGGATGTGTCAGGTGCATGGATGACACAATGTATCGCCAGCTAGATAGAGATCCCGGGTCTTTGAAAACCGTGTTCATGGGACATCGAAGGTGGCTTCGCGATGATGACCCGTGGAGAAAACGCAAGGATCTATTCGATGGTGAAACCGAACCCCGAGGACGCCCGCGTATGAGGAGCGGCGAGGAAATAGACAAGCTGTTGAAAAATTGGAAAGACTGCCCACTGCCGGGAAAGAAGCAAAAGGCGCCAGAGCCGGGAAAGAAGCGACGCCAGAGCCGCTGCTGAAGGTATGGAAAACGAGGTCTGTTTTCTGGGACTTGCCATACTAGAAGATCCACCGTGTGCCTCATAGCCTTGATGTCATGCATATCACGAAGAACGTGTGCGAGAGTCTGCTTGGTACCCTGCTCAACATGCTAGAGAGGACCAAAGATGGGCCGAAAGCAAGGGCAGACTTGAAATCAATGGGCATCAGGCAGGAGCTTCATGCTATATATGATGATGATGATGATGATGATGAGGCGAAGCAGGACACGGAAAGTCGTCGTAAAGGCAAAAAGGCCAAGAAGACCGAAAATGACTACCCTCCCGCGTGCTTCACTCTAAGTCAGGAGGAGATCGAGCAGTTTTTCACCTGCCTCGTAGGAGTAAAACTTCCTTACGGTTACGCGGGGAAGATAAGCAGATACCTAGACCTAGCGAAGCTGAAGTTCAGCGGGATGAAGTCTCACGACTGTCACGTGCTGATGACGCAGATACTTTCAGTTGCAATCTGTGGGATCATGGACGCGCACGTCCGTGAAACGCTATTTGGCCTATGCAACTTTTTCGACGTCATCTCTCGGAAGTCTGTTGGCGTGAGGCAACTCTGAAGGCTACAGGAAGAGATCGTGGTGATACTATGCGAGCTTGAGATGTACTTCCCGCCCGCATTCTTCGACGTTATGGTGCATCTGCTGGTCCATATCGTGGACGATATCATCCAACTCGGGCCGACGTTCCTGCACAGCATGATGCCGTTCGAAAGGATGAATGGTGTCATCAAAGGATACGTTCGCAACATGTCACGTCCAGAGGGAAGCATAGCTAGGGGCTTTCCGACCGAAGAGTGCATCTCCTACTGCACGAATTATCTAGGCATCGAGAACCCCGTTGGTCTGCCCGTCAACAGGCACCTCGGCAGGCTCGCTGGATGGGGTCACCGTGAGGGTCGCCGCGAAATGCATGTCGACTTCGAGGGTCGACTCGCCGACTTTGAAAGAGCAAACCTAGTCGCGCTACAACACATAGACGTGGTCGATCCTTGGGTGGTAGAGCACAAAACCTTTATTAAGAAGACGTACAATGACCGAGGCCAACAGAGGACGGACGGAGATATACTCAAAGAGCACAACTCATGTTTCACGCGTTGGTTCAAGCAGAAGCTTCTGTCGTACCCTTTACATGAGGATTCTTCCGCGGAAGAACAACTCATATTCGCCTTGTCACAGGGCGCCGAGCACAACCTGATGACCAATGAGGCGTACGATATCAACGGCTACACATTCTACACCGAGGCCAAGGACATGAAGAGCGATGGTTATCAGAACTCTGGGGTAACGATGGAATCCTACACCGGTAACGACAAGGACAGATACTACGGAAGGATCGAGGAGATCTGGGAGCTGAGCTACGCTGGAGAGAAGGTCCCGATGTTCCGTGTCAGATGGGCCAAGAGCGTCCTAAAAGAAGACCGGTATTTCACCACCATGGTTATACCCGAAGCCAAATCCAAGACCGCAGGCGCAAACGTCACCACGAAAAATGAGCCATGGGTACTGGCTTCCCAAGTGGACCAATGCTTCTTCATTACCGACCCGTCAAAGCCCAGTCGTGTTGTCGTGAGGAGAGGCAAAAGGAAGATCATCGGAATGGATGGAGTAGCCAATGAGCAAGACTTCGACAAGTACGGCGACCCGAGAATCGAACATGACGACGATGATGAAGTACCAGCATACACCACAAGAAGAAGCAGGACCACCCTACCTAAAGGACGTCCGTTCCACAGAAGAACTCCATTTGCGAAAAAGAAGGGCAAGAAGATTGTGAACAAATAGCTAGCTAAGAGATCGATTGTATTTAAATCGTAGCCTTCATTTCTCGATTGTATTTCATGGGCACTTTTTGAACTATCATGAATATTTTTAAATTTCATGGACACTCGATCTCGATCCCCCTCCATCTCGATCGCTATCCCACCTCGCCAGATCCGGTCCCCCTTGCCGCCGAGCACCCCCCGGTCCACCGCCCCCCCGCACCCCGCGCACCCTCCCCCGCTCCACCGGCATTACTGTTTGATGATATTTAAAAAAAATTATTACTGTATTTTAAAAAAATATTACTGTTATGATTTAAACAAGTTTGAACATATTTAAACACAAATAAATATGAAACATCATTTTAAATGCATAAAAAAATTGTGGAGCCTGGGAATCGAACCCAGGACCTCCTGGTGTGAGAACTAGCTGCTGACCAATCGAGCTAGTAGAGGGAACTTGGTGTGGACCAGGTCAGGTGGAAGATAACCTGTTGGCTCGAGCAGAAATAAAAAAACAATACTAATGGCGCACCAGGGTGAGGTGCGCCATTAGTATGGATGTACTTATGGCGCACCGAGGGGTGGTGTGCCATTAGTATTGTGCCCTCGCCCTCGCCTATCCCCGGCCCAAACCTATCCCCTCTCTCTCCCTCGCCCTCGCCCTCGATCCCCTTCCCCTCTCCTCTCCCGACGCCGCTGCCCCGCCGCCTCGACGCCGCCCCGTCGTCCTCGTCTCCGCCCCGACGCCCCGACGACAGATCAAATCCCTAGCCCCCTCGCCCCCCGCGCCAGATCCCTTTCCGTTCAGGGAACCAGCTCGAGCCGGTGTCTCGCATAGCTGCCGCCGTCGCCGCCTTCTTCGTTCGGCCGCCCACATCTCGTCGCCCCAACCGCTGCTCTTGCCCGTCCCCGGCCTCGTCGAGCTCTCCTCCGACCCTCCCCGTG
>NC_057796.1:356410962-356419687 GCF_018294505.1 Triticum aestivum | reverse complement strand
GTGGTGAGCCTCCTCCACCCCCGTTCCCCCCTCTGTCCCATGCACCCGTCGCCCCCGTCGGCCGCCCCCTCCCCCTGTTGCTCCCATCACTGATGGTTCTGCTGCCACTGCTCTGTTGTTTTGCGCCACTGCTGACACTGCTTGCTCTGCTGCGCTGCTGCCTGTCCTCGCACAGCCGCCCGCGTCCCGCGCGTCCTACTGATGAAAATTGGGTGTTTCTCTCAAAAATTTCAAAAGAGTAGGATGGGTGTTTGTTCAAAAATGATTTATAGGAATTATAGGGTCTCCCAAAAATTTTGTGGAAATTTTATAAAAAATATTTGAATTAGTTTTAGTGCAACAGAGGCAACTCAGAGGTTGAAAATGGCATTAAAGGAATTTGTTTTTGGGGTAAATTCTATTATGAAATAATTCCTACTGTTATTTAAAATATAAATGAAATGATTTGGAACACCAAGCAAGAGTTACGTTTCAAGTTGCTGAACCTTTTCATATAAGCTTGCAGAAGATTTAATTGATCATACAGAAAATGAAAAACGAAGGTCATACCGATCCTAGTTGGTATTATTTTTCTCAATTTTAAGTGTTGAATGAACACAGAAAGAGAGTGCTAAATGATTTCAATATATCAAGTTTCAGAATACTATATAGGATTGTTGGTTTTTAACCTTGGTTGCCATTGTTTCTATTTGTAATGGTCTGAAGAATGACTCATGCTGTTTGTGCTATCGGCTACCTAACAATCTCTAAGTGAAAGCAACTAGCTGGAGTAGATTTGTGCACACAATACTGCTTCCAAGACAATTTGCTTCCAAGGAGTAGTTTCAGTTTGCTTGCAAGGAGTAGTTTCAGTATGGTTTCAGTATAGTTTCAGTAGCCAATTTGCTATTCACTTTGTGCTATTAGTTTGCTTCCATCTTTGTGCCCACTCTGAAGAGTCTTCGTATATGCTTGGAACTAAACAGAATTATACAATGAACTTTTGCAGGCTGATCTGTGTTGGACCATCCTCTGCAGCCAACTTCTCTTCGGCAAGAGGAAGAAAGGAGAATCAGGGTACGATTTCATGGCTAGAAGATATATTGCTGTACCCCGAGTGAAGGGATATCATTGCATACCTGCGCATATATTTCTGTTGTGAGCATAACTCCAGAATTTATTTATCTGTGATTCGTATTGGGTTAATAATCTGCAGCTAGTTGTATTTTTAATTCACTAGCCTTTTACTTATACATGAGAGAAGTGGGAAGCTAAGTCAATAGGAGCTAAACTCAACCCTTGGCTTGTTACGTGAGCTCAAACTAGTACCTAGTGAGTGTTTCATGTACTGAACTTGGATTTCCGGTGTTTTTGTAACATCCATGTAAGGTTTCGTTCGGTATATTAAATCCTATGAAATTATCAAAGTGTGTTCTACTATGTTGGACAGAATTTTATGTTTGGACTTGGGTGAATGTAAACAGACTTATACTCTCAGATTTTGTCATAGTTGATGGTGTGAGGACTTATAATGTGATAAAGTATATACATTGTTGCAACACCTATATAATGTGATAAAGTATATACATTGTCATCTAAGTTGAGCTGATTTTGATTTCCGTATGTTATGGGGGGACAATTTTCTATGGAAGCTCACATAAGTTGATTAGCATGGCAATTTTCTACATGGCACAATCTTTTAGCATGGCAAAATATAGGATGATAGCATCCTAATTTTTTCATATGGCAAATATGAAGAAAAGCATCAACCTATACCTGAGGAAAAAATCTGAAGCTAGTGACCTGTGCAAAAAACAGAAAATTAAAAAAATCAAAAACAAGAGCTTTTAGGACTTCATGTTTTGAAACCAGTTAAATCATATAGTTTCTGTTATTTTTTCTCATGCTCCTGTTCTCTGAACATATTAGCTTGGACAAACTTCAGTGTTTTTTTTGTTTGTAACAGAAACTACAGTAGTAAATATTTCCTGAAGTAAATATTTTCAGTCATTACAAATATGATACTGCTTGGAGATGATACTGCTTGGTGTATTTTCCATGTTGTGATGGAGGCCTTTTTTGCCTTGTCCACCCGAGAGGCCCTTGAGTTTGCCGGAATGTCGATTAACTTCCGTTCCGGCAAATTCGGGTACTCCATATGTCCTATTTTCAGCAAAGGTCATGCTGAAATTTTCCGTGAATTTTAGCATGACTTTGCTAAAAATAGGACATATGGGGTACTTGTGACTAATGCATGGGCCGGGGTATCTTAGTAGTTAATTAAGTAGGATCAAGTGCCCCGGCGTACTTGTGACTAATGCATGGCTTTCAGGGTGCCTCGGTGTCGATAAAAACCGAAATGATGAAAGCTTAGGCTTTTAGGCTGCCTCGGCGTCGAAAAACCCTCAATGATAAAAGCTTAGCTTTTAGGATGCCTCGGTGTCGACAAACCCTAAATGATGAGACCATGATCTTGTTCCTTGACAATAACCAACTTTTTGACCAAACTTTGTTCCTATTTAGAGAGAAACATGGCCAACAACGATGAGGCCGGGGGTTCGAGCGTCAAGCCATTCTGGATGTTGTCCCAGGAGATGGAGGAACAACCTCACTTGTATGAGGACGCCGCCTTCCCCGCCGATCCTGAGACCACTGATGGTACCGCCGAGGATGACCCCACTGATGCCACCACTAATGGTGCCGCCGAGGATGCCACCACTGATGGTGCCGCCGAGGATGCCACCACTGATGATGGCGGCGCATGCACAGATGGCAGCCAACCGAAGAGGCAATGGAAGGAATGGCGCCCGACCGTGCTCCGCACCCTCAAGGAGGAAGTTACTGAAGTGGACTCCGACGGGAATCCAACGGCGCCTGAACGAATAGTCAAGGGGTACTCGCTTCAGCTCGGGTGCATTCTCCGGAGCACCGTCTCGATCAACACCGAGAACCTGAGGCATCCTGACCGAGGGAATTTGCGCAACCTCCTCTTCACGAAGCTGCACGAACGATACAAGTTCCCCGCTGAATTTGAAAACACAAGCCTCAAAGGAATAAAGTGAACAATGCTGCCCTCACGAAGATGAGCAAGGCCCTGTCTACTTGGAAAAGCAATGTGAAGAGAATGATCGAGAAAGGTGAGAGTTATGAGAAGATCAAGGAGAAAAATCCTTCGATCACCGAAGATGACTACAACGACTTCAAGATCAATTGCTCGAGCACCGCAAACTCCGAATCAAGTAAGTGGGGGAAAGAAATGCGGGAGCTGAACTTAGGGGAACACACACTCGGTGCCGGCGGTTACAGAGTGGCGGAGCCTATATGGGACAAGGAGGAGGCGGACCGTGCCGAGCAAGGCCTACCGCCCCTCTTCGATAAATACGGTGACAAGCAGACCAGGAACTTTGTCAGGGCCCGGTACAAGAAGGACCCAAAAACAAAGGAGCTTACCATGGATCCGAAGACCAGGGCGCTTGAGCTTGTTCTGGTAAGGAATACACCCCCTTGTAATTAGCTCCATATGGTTGCATTCTAATTAATGAAGCCAAATTTCTAAATGGTTCACATTCCTTCCGCAGGCGACTGAAAGCAGTAGCGCGGGGTCGACTAAGAGCAACCCTTGGGACACCACTCTAAATAGGGCGTTGAATGTAATGAAGAACAAGGATAAGCTCAGTAAGCCGACGTCAGCTGGTCGTGTGGCCGGCAAAGGCTTGTCGACAAAATGGTCGTCATACTATGACACTGCTGGGCGAAAGGAGAAAAAGACCAGCTCGGAAAGCCAGGCGCGCGAGGTTCAAGAATTCAGGGCACAGGTGGCGCGGATTCTAGAGATTGTCCAAGAGCAAGTGCAACAACAACTCGGAGCGACGATCACCGCCATTGTGCCTACCTTGATCCAGGGGATTAGTGCGTGGATTGCGGGCGGCCAACAAGGGCCGCCCCCGATTCCTAGCTTCACGGCCAGCAACTCGCTGAACACGATGGCGGGGCCATTGGTGTCTCCGGCGGAGGCGGCATTGGTGTCTCCGACGCCGGCACGGGAGCTTAATGCACCCGGGTGTACGCCGGCCGGCACCTCTGCAGCAAGCGGCCCCTCCGTCAACTGCACGCCCGCCGTTGGCGGTGCCTCGACATTAGCCGAGCTCGACGCCATCATCACGGTAACTAATTAAGGCTCTCTCGGCCGAGGACTTCATCTCCTTGCCTTTGACTGGGCATCCCTAACGCCCTACATGTTTTCGCAGGGCACCGCCGACGTTCCGTGCACTCTCCTGCACTTCGTGAACAACGAGTTGGTCGATGTCGCCAAGGGCAAAATCGTTCAACTGGGCAACCCCTTGTTCCACGGTACCCAGATGCCACCCAACTTGTTTAGGGTTCAACTGGTTCGGGTGCTGCTAGGCTGCGACGAGGTGTTACCTCTGATTCGACCCATGGGGGCCGACGATGATGACGTGATGAACCTCAGCGCCTGCCTGAGCTGGCCCCTGCTTTGGCCGAAGAGCCAGATTCGTTTGGGGGCGGGGGACACCACCCCAAAGACAAAACCGCCAGTCGTGCCGGCGCCAAGTCGGCCCCATGGCAAGACCGCCGCAACGGTGCCGGACATCCCTATGCCACTGGATCCAAACATGCATATGCCACAGGATCAGAACGACGACGACGATGATACATTTGCCAACGTCGATCAGTACTTTGCCGATCATGGGGATGGTGGCGACTTCATGGGGCCTCCTTCTCAAGAACCCAACCCAACAAAAGACGTGTGCGATCTAGCTGGTACCGCGGAGAAGCCAAGTTGCAACAGGCGTCGTCTGCAGTTCAGCTCTCAGGACACGCCTCCAGCTGCCGACTTCACCGAGCCTCAGATAGGCGAGGTGCGAAATATGATCAGCCCCAACACACTCAAGAAGGCGGTCTGTGAGCAGAACTCGGTCCCATTACAGGAGATCAAGAAGAAGGCACGCAAAAGAAAGACTAACAAGGGTGCGGGCCAGCCGGCACCGAGTACGATCCGTGCTCAGGACGGGCCACCTTCAACTGCGGATATCTTGAGGAGGGTGCATGTGGCGGGTAGGCCGATGCTACCGAGAAATATGCTCGATGCTGCAACCGGTGCTATGCAGAGTCTGCATGACAGTGTTCTTTCTTTGGAGAAGCGGCGTCTCCAAGAGAAGGATGTGGCATACCCGGTTTTCGCGGCCAAGGTGCCAGAGGGCAAGGGCTTTGTGGATAACTCCATCGGGGGTACGATCGTCCTGCGGTTTGATGACATCCATGCTATGTTGAACCTTCATCCGCTGCACTACACCTTCGTTCGGCTATTTTCGCTGAGTATGGAGATGCGGATCAATCGCGACAAGACCCCGGACATCGTGATAGTCGACCCCTTCTACATGCGTGCCAAGATCTTGGGCAGCGCTGGGGACCGGCAAGTCGCGAGTTCTTACCTCAAAGGCGTCATTCTGGAAAACCAAGATAAGGACAACTTCCTCGTGCCTTACTTTCCCGAGTAAGTCCTCCCCTCAACCGCCCCGTAACATATGAATTCTTAGATTTCGATCATTTTTCTTTTAACATTCCGTGTTTTCTGCAGTGACACACATTGCACGCTCATCCTCCTAAGCCCCAAATATTCCATGGCCACATATTTCGACCCGGACCGTCAGTCAAACGTAGACTACACAAATGTCAAGAAGGTTCTTGATGATGTTCTCCCGGCTACGTCAAATCTGGAGGCACCTTCACCAGGCCTATTCGTAAGTACGGCAAGCACGTGTTCTCCCACAACACGACGTTCTGCTGCGTCAAGCAGCCGCCTGGCGGTCAGAAGGGTGCCTACTACGCCATCCATCACATGCGGGCGATCGTACGGGACCATCATCAACTACTGCTATCGAGTAGACTCAAAGATTGGGCCGCGAGCGTGTCGGCAATCCAGGACGCGGACATCAGACAAGAATTCTTTCGCATCCAGTCGGAGTTTGCGGAAATCATCCATCAAGATGTCCTTCGTACCTCGGGGCAGTTCTACCTCAGAAATCAACCGTCCAACAATGACATCGATACAATCCTACAAATGCAGGCTGATAACGCCCGTGTTTTCATGACTCCCACGATAGACGGCGGCTTCATCCACGCTCCGGTCCCTTGAGTCAAGTCGAAAGCAGTGATGCTGTGTCTAGTTCTGAAACATCGATTGGCTCATGTTGTAATTAAACTTTAATGAACTTGTAGTATGTCTCTTTGGTTTCGAGAGTCCTTCAACTTAGATGTAATCGATGCTATTAATGTCTTGCTTTTCTCTTCCGATCGTTCTGTTGCATACTTATATATTGCTTATGTATTGTCTGTGAATTGGTACTAACGTTTCGTTTGGCTACTGCATAGCAATGCCGTGGTATGTCGTGTACAAGGGTAAGGTTCCCGGAGTCTACGACGACTGGGAGGAGTGTCGGAGACAGGTTCACCGATTCAGCGGTAGCAGTTACAAAGGGTACGCCACTAGGGCCGAGGCCGAATCTAGATACGCCCGCTATCTAGCGGGAGAGGGGAGGGAGCGTTGGAGGAACCGGATGAAGATTAGTTTCATCGTGATGATGCTCATCGTGATGACCGCAGCTCTCTTTCTATGTGATGGTAGTTTAGGTGATCGATATCGACTTGTAATGTGAAGAAAAACTCGCGGTCTCGAGACTTGTAATATAATGATTCATACTTATACATTTTGTTCGGTCTTTTCAATTCGGAGACTAATATGATGAATTGTATTGGGAGACTAAAATGATGAATTGTATTCAGAGACTAATCTTCTATTGTATTCGATGAATCTGTTGTTGATGTGTGCTGTCTATATTTTGTCCAATTATACATTTTGTAACCTGTGCAAAAAACAGAAAATAAAAAAAATAAAAAAACCTAATATTCATACTAATGGCGCATCACATCATAGTGCGCCATTAGTATGCCAAAGGATACTAATGGCGCATCACTAAACAGTGCGCCATTAGTATGCCGAAGTTACTAATGGCGCATCCTGCTGTAGTGCGCCATTAGTATGCCAAAACACCTGGGTATACATGGCCCCCTGGGAGGCATACTAATGGCGCATCTGGGGTGCGCCATTAGTATACCAGATACTAATGGCGCACCAGTGGTGCGCCATTAGTAAAATATACTAATGGCGTGCTACTAATGGCGCACCACTAATGCGCCATTAATGGCTAGATTAGGTGCGCCATTAGTAGGCCTTTTTATAGTAGTGTTCTCACCGACGTCGGGCTTGAACGTGCGGTGGGATGGCCACTGGAACTGCCGCAGCTCATGGATAAAGGCTGGGAAACCCACCTCGTAAGGTAGGCCGCCGGACCTCCCCGGTGCTGGGTGGTCCATAGAGGGTCCCACCCACTTATCCGACTGGTGGCGTGTATCACGCCGGCGCTCGCTAGTGGTTCGAGCGTCTTCATGGGCTCGCTCCCAAAGAACTTGGCGTTGATCGTGGTGGGTCCGTGGGTCGGGCGACGCTATGGAAATGTTATCACAAGCGTCATCGCGAGGGACCGACACCCGCGGCGGCTGGCGTGGAGGAGGAGAGTGCACCGTTGATGTCTACAATGCAACCTTCTTCTTGTAGACGTTGTTGGGCCTCCAAGTGCAGACGTTTGTAGGACAGTAGCAAATTTCCCTCAAGTGGATGACCTAAGGTTTATCAATCCGTGGGAGGCATAGGATGAAGGTGGTCTCTCTCAAACAACCCTGCAACCAAATAACAAAGAGTCTCTTGTGTCCCCAACACACCCAATACAATGGTAAATTGTATAGGTGCACTAGTTCGGCGAAGAGATGGTGATACAAGTGCAATATGGATGGTAGATATAGGTTTTTGTAATCTGAAAATATAAAAACAGCAAGGTAACAACTGGTAAAAGTGAGCGTAAACGGTATTGCAATGCTAGGAAACAAGGCCTAGGGTTCATACTTTCACTAGTGCAAGTTCTCTCAACAATAATAACATAATTGGATCATATAACTATCCCTCAACATGCAACAAAGAGTGTAACACCCCGCATGTAACTTGCCATATTTGTAACTCCGACTCTTGCCATTTCCGGCTATGTGATATGTTTTTCCCTCCGTTGTCGGGTTTTGTCTTTCGTTTTGTATTTTGTCATGTCATGCATTTTCATATCATGTCATCATGTGCATTGCATTCGCGTACGTGTGCGTCTCATGCATCCGAGCTTTTTCCCCGTTGTCCGTTTTCCAATCCGGCGCTCCTATCTCCTCCGGTGCACCCCTCTAGTTTTCTTTCGTGTGCGTGTGTCATACTTTCTCGGAATGGACCGAGGCTTGTCAAGTGGCTTTATTATACCACCCGGAGACTACCGGTCAAGTTTCGCTCCATTCGGAGGTCGTTTGGTACTCCAACGGTTAACCGGGCATCCGCAAAGTCCATTTGAGTGTCCAGCAAAAAACCCCTCCAAAACCAGCCCAAAGCCCACCAAACTCTCTTCCATGCTCTAGGTCGTTCGATCACGATCGTGTGGGCGAAAACCGCACCTCATTTGGAGTCTCCTAGCTCCCTCTACCTATAAATGAGTGGGCATCCCGAAAAACGGAATCGCAGTCTAACCCTAGCAAAAATCCCTCGCGCCGCCGGACAACGTCCGCCCGCGCCGGACACGTCCACCCGCGCCGGCGGACGAATCACGCGACGCCACGTCAGCGCGCACCGCCGCCGTCC
>NC_057796.1:356379390-356410587 GCF_018294505.1 Triticum aestivum | reverse complement strand
GCCGCCTCTCCTCCCTCGGCCCTCCCCTCCTCCGGCCAGGCCTCGCCGTCCACTGCCTCGCCGCCGGAGCCGAGCCTGAGCTCCTGTAGTCCGGCCAGATCTGGATCGGTAACTCCCCCGTTGACTTTCCTCGAACCCCCCTCTTTTTCTCCAAGTCCCAGAAATCTTCAGCATATGCTCCTGTTCCCAATGCGATAACTTTGTGCATGTAGCTTCGATTCGTGCGTATAATATGTCAAATTGTTCGTCTCGTGATGCTCTTCATTTTGTTCAATTGCACCATTTTCATTAGAGGTCATCTTGATGCCCAAATCTTCGTTGGAAGAGGGCTAGTTGCTGTTAATCTCTGGTTCTTATCAGAACTTGGAGATTTGTCATTTTTGTATCATTTATTCTGTGTATCTTTTGAGCATGAGCTCTACATGTGTTTTGAAGTATGCCATGCCATCTTTCCAGTGGTATAGTCCATGTATTTTTGTGGTCTTTGTGGTGACTAGCACAAGCATGCAAAGTAGGTCCCGTAATAATTCTGATTTCAGGGGCTTGGTGATTTCTCCAAGTCTTTGTCTGCTGTAATTTTGTTGCCATGTAAACTTGATGCTACAGAGAGATCCATGCATATTTTGGAGATGTTCAGTAAGTATGTTTTGTAGCTATAGTTGTAGTTGATCCATTCCTGCAATTTTTTGCAATTTTAGAGTACCATAGCATGACTCAATCTTGCTCTACTTTTGCTATAAAATATTTCCGGCAGATTCTTAACATGACATGCATTTTTGCCAAGCTTATTGTAGTTGATCCGTACATGCTATGCAATTGTTCTTGCCATTGATAGCTTCATAAACATGCCATCTTGCTGTAAGTATGCTTGGTTTGTCATTCATTTCTCTGTAGTGAGTGCATCAAGCTCACAAAGAGGCCTACATATTAATAAACTCTGCCATGCTCTGTTTTCTGCTAAGTCTGAAACCTGATAACGAAACTTGCTATGTTTACATGCTTGCCATCATATCATCTGGTCCTTTTTTGGCTTATGGTCAGTAAGGGACTTTTGTCATGTGCATTTAGTACAACACTAACATGCATTGTTTTGCTATGTTAAGTTCCTGTAGCATGTTGATTTCGTGCTCTGAACATTGCTACCTGATGCTGATTTCTGCCATGTCCAGTTTTTCACTAAGTCTGTGAACCTGTAATATTTTGCACTTTTGCCATGCTTGTTTGAGCTTGATATGTTGTGAACTAGCCGTAGCTCAGTGTTCATCTTTTGTCAAGCATCTCCTGTAGATTACTTCCATGTGCTTTGTTGCTATGTTGGGGTGTTGTAGCATTGTTACTTGTTGCATTTGAAGTGCTATCTTGCTGTTTATCGCAGTTTAGTGTCATTCTTGTTTTGCTTGCCATTTGCAAACCGTGCATCCGATTCCGGTGATCTTTATATCGATTTCGACCGAAATCCTCTCATCTTTCCAGTGGCATGCTTGGTTTGCCAAGTTACTGCCATGTTCATCTTTTTTCTTCCGGAGCACGCATATGCATCGCATATCATAACCTGCATATCATACATGTCTTGCATCATGTTGCTTGCGCATTCCTCGTTGTTGATTGTGGTTCCATTTGTTTGTGTTCTTGTCTTGGGTAGAGCCGGGAGACGAGTTCGTGAACGAGGAACCTATCGAGTACGCTTACGAGGATCAAGCTTTCGACAACTCTGAGAACCTTGCAGGCAAGATGACCACCCCTCGAATCACTTCTATCTTTGCTATGCTAGTTGTTCGCTCTATTGCCATGCTCCGCTACCTATCACTTGCTATATCATGTCTCCCATTTTTAGCCATGTCAGCCCCTAACCATCCTTTCCTAGCAAACCGTTGTTTGGCTATGTTACCGCTTTTGCTCAGCCCCTCTTATAGCGTTGCTAGTTGCAGGTGAAGTTGAAGTTTGTTCCATGTCGGAACATGGATATGTTGGGATATCACAATATCTCTTATTTAATTAATGCATCTATATATTTTGGTAAAGGGTGGAAGGCTCGGCCTTATGCCTGGTGTTTTGTTCCACTCTTGCCGCCCTAGTTACTGTTATACCGGGATTATGTTCCTTGAGTTTGCGTTCCTTACGCGGTCGGGTGATTTATGGGACCCCCTTGACAGTTCGCCTTGAATAAAACTCCTCCAGCAAGGCCCAACTTTGGTTTTACTATTTGCCGGCTAAGCCTTTTCCCCCGGGTTTTTGCGAGCCCGAGGGTCATCTTATTTTAACCCCCCCCCCGGGCCAGTGCTCCTTCGAGTGTTGGTCCGAACCGAGCAGCCTGCGGGGCCACCTCGGGGAAACTAGAGGTCTGGTTTTACTCGTAGCTTGACTTATCAGGTGTGCCCTGAGAACGAGATATGTGCAGCTCCTATCGGGATTTGTCGGCACATTCGGGCGGCTTTGCTAGTCTTGTTTTACCATTGTCGAGATGTCTTGTAAACCGGGATTCCGAGACTGATCGGGTCTTTCCGGGAGAAGGTTTATCCTTCGTTGACCGTGAGAGCTTATGATGGGCTAAGTTGGGACACCCCTGCAGGGTATTATCTTTCGAAAGCCGTGCCCGCGGTTATGAGGCAGATGGGAATTTGTTAATGTCCGGTTGTAGATAACTTGTCACTTGACCCAATTAAAATACACCAAGTGCGTGTGTAGCCGTGATGGTCTCTTCTCGGCGGAGTCCGGGAAGTGGACACGGTCTGTGTTATGTATGACGTAAGTAGGTGTTCAGGACCTCTTCTTGGTCATTGCTAGATGACGACCGCTCCTTTGCTTCTCTTCTCGCTCTCTTTTGCGCAAGTTAGCCACCATATATGCTTTTGCCGCTGCAGCTCCACCTCTTTGTACCTCCTTGTCCTATAAGCTCAAATAGTTTTGATCTCGCGGGAGTGAGATTGCTGAGTCCCCGTGACTCACAGATACTACCAAAACAGTTGCAGGTGCCGACGATGCCAGTGCAGACGATGGCGTCGATCTCAAGTGGGAGTTCGACGAGGAACGTGGTCGTTACTATGTGTCTTTTCCTGATGATCAGTAGTGGAGCCCAGTTGGGACGATCGGGGATCTAGCATTTGGGGTTGTCTTATTTTCATCTGGATTTTGACCGTAGTCGGTCTATATGATTGTATTTTGGATGATGTATGATGATATTCATGTATTGTGTGAAGTGGCGATTGTAAGCCAACTCTTTATCCCATTCTTGTTCATTACATGGGATTGTGTGAAGATGACCCTTCTTGCGACAAAACCACTATGCGGTTATGCCTCTAAGTCGTGCCTCGACACGTGGGAGATATAGCTGCATCGTGGGCGTTACAAAGTGTCACTCCAAAGTCACTAATAGCGGAGAACAAACGAAGAGATTATGGTAGGGTACGAAACCACCTCAAAGTTATCCTTTCTGATCTATCTATTCAAGAGTCCGTAGTAAAATAACACGAAGCTATTCTTTCCTTTCGATCTATCATAGATTTGCACTAGAATAGCACCTTAAGACACAAATCAACCAAAAACCTAATGTCACCTAGATACTCCAATGTCACCTCAAGTATACGTGGGTATGATTATATGATATGCATCACACAATCTCGGATTCATCTATTCAACCAACACAAAGAACTTCAAAGAGTGCCCCAAAGTTTCTACCGGAGAGTCACGACGAAAACGTGTGCCAACCCCTATGCATAAGTTCACAAGGTCACTGAACCCGCAAGTTGATCACCAAAACATACATCAAGTGGATCACGTGATATCCCATTGTCACCACAGATAAGCACATGCAAGACATACATCAAGTGTTCTCAAATCCTTAAAGACTCAATCTGATAAGATCACTTCATAGGGAAAACTCAATCCATTACAAGAGATTAGAGGGGGAGAAACATCATAAGATCCAACTAAAATAGCAAAATTCTTCTCTTTCGGAACAGTGGGAGTATCATAAGAGACTCGAATACTAAAATTGTTTCCACATTAAAAGAGTAATGTTCAGAAAAAGGGTAATCATAATCATGACAAGTTTTATAAATATAATCATCACTACTTTTTATAGCATAAGTTTCATCACAATAATCATCATAAGTAGCAACTTTGTTCTCATCATAATCAATTGAAACCTCTTCCGAAATAGTGGATTCATTACTAAATATAGTCATGACCTCTCCAAATCCACTTTCATAAATATTACAATAAGATTCAACATCCTCCAAAATAGTGGGATCATTACTTCCTAAAGTTGACACTCTTCCAAACCCACTTTCATCAATATAATCATCATAAGTAGGAGGCATGCTATCATCATTATAAATTTGCATATCAAAACTTGGGAGGCTAATAACATCATCTTCATTAAACATAGCATCCGCAAGCTTGGGACAAACATTAATTTCAGCAAATATATTCTCAAAATGTCATCCTCATCAAACATAGCTTCCCCAAGCTTGGGCCTTTTCATATCATAAGCATAATCATTCTCATCATTAATAGTATGGATAGCACCAATAGTATAGCAATTATCATCATCTCAATGAGTAGTAGGAGCAACATCATTTGGGAGGGATACCTTTTTACCTTTGCTTCTCTGTTTTTTCTTTTTCTTCTTCACATCATGTGCGGGTTTATCCCTCTTTTTTGAGCTCCTTATTGATGAGATTGGTTGAATAGAAAGCTCCTCCTCGTTACCTGATTCATCATAAGAAATAATAGGTGGATATTGGGAAGTCTCTTCCCTTTCATTAGTATTCTCTTCATCTTCTATTTGTTTTCTTTTCTTTATGTAATTGGGCAATATAAGGATTTTCAATGCAATTCACCGCACAATACATATAAATTTCTTCTAGATCAATATCGAGGAATTTCTCGAGGTTATATTCTGGAATAATATTAGTTTGACGTTTCATTTCTTCATAACCCAAAAGCAAACTAAGTTCACTATAATGTGCAAGGCAAATCAAGTCATCACAATTTTTGGACAGGATTCGATCATGAAACAATTTGCATTTGATATTTAAATGACCATGTTCATTGCAAAGTTCACAAGTATGGCTAAGAAATTTTAAATTTTCAGCACTAACATTTAGCCTTTCTTGTAACCATTTAGTTTCTAAATGCTTATGCCTCCTGCAATATCTATCTTCCCTATTTGGTGTGTTCTTGCAAACCCAATGCACTCCACAAAAATTGACATGTTTATAGGAGAAATTTTCGTCATAACTAGTGCAATCATCATTAGTACTATGGATATTCAAGGAGTTCATACTAACAACATTGCAATCATGCTCATCATTCAAAGATTTAGTGCCAAACATTTTAATGCATTCTTCTTCTAACACTTTGGCACAATTTTCCTTCCCATCATACTCACGAAAGATGTTAAAAAGATCAAGCGTATAAGGTAAACTCAATTCCATTTTTTGTAGTTTTCTTTTATTGACTAACTAGTGATAAAACAAGAAACTAAAAGATTCGATTGCAAGATCTAAAGATATAACTTCAAGCACTCACCTCCCCGGTAATGGCGCCAGAAAAGAGCTTAGTTGACAGGGTGTGAGTGCCGCTTACCTAGCCTCCCCGGCAACGGCGCCAGAAAAGAGCTTGATGTCTACTACGCAACCTTCTTCTTGTAGACGTTGTTGGGCCTCCAAGTGCAGAGGTTTGTAGGACAGTAACAAATTTCCCTCAAGTGGATGACCTAAGGTTTATCAATCTGTGGGAGGCGTAGGATGAAGATGGTCTCTCTCAAACAACCCTGCAACCAAATAACAAAGAGTCTCTTGTGTCCCCAACACACCCAATACAATGGTAAATTGTATAGGTGCACTAGTTCAGCGAAGAGATGGTGATACAAGTGCAATATGGATGGTAGATATAGGTTTTTGTAATCTGAAAATATAAAAAAAGCAAGGTAACAAGTGGTAAAAGTCAGCGTAAACGGTATTGCAATGCTAGGAAACAAGGCATAGGGTTCATACTTTCACTAGTGCAAGTTCTCTCAACAATAATAACATAATTGGATCATATAACTATGCCTCAACATGCAACAAAGAGTCACTCCAAAGTCACTAATAGCGGAGAACAAACGAAGAGATTATTGTAGGGTACGAAACCACCTCAAAGTTATCCTTTCTGATCTATCTATTCAAGAGTCCATAGTAAAATAACACGAAGCTATTCTTTCCGTTCGATCTATCATAGAGTTGGTACTAGAATAACACCTTAAGACACAAATCAACCAAAAACCTAATGTCACCTAGATACTCCAATGTCACCTCAAGTATCCGTGGGTATGATTATACGATATGTATCACACAATCTTAGATTCATCTATTCAACCAACACAAAGAACTTCAAAGAGTGCCCCAAAGTTTCTACTGGAGAGTCAAGACGAAAACGTGTGCCAACCCCTATGCATAAGTTCACAAGGTCACTGAACCCGCAAGTTGATCACCAAAACATACATCAAGTTGATCACGTGATATCCCATTGTCACCACAGATAAGCACATGCAAAACATACATCAAGTGTTCTCAAATCCTTAAAGACTCAATCTGATAAGATCACTTCAAAGGGAAAACTCAATCCATTACAAGACAATAGAGGGGGAGAAACATCATAAGATCCAACTATAATAGCAAAGCTCGCGATACATCAAGATCGTACCACCTCAAGAACACGAGAGAGAGAGAGAGATCAAACACATAGCTACTGGTACATACCCTCAGCCACGAGGGTGAACTACTCCCTCCTCGTCATGGAGAGCGCCGGGATGATGAAGATGGCCACCGGTGAGGGATCCCCCCTCCGGCAGGGTGCCGGAAGAGGGTCCCGATTGGTTTTTTGTGGCTACACAGGCTTGCGGCGGTGGAACTCCTGATCTATTCTGTTCCCCGATGGTTTTAGGGTATATGGAGATATATAGGCGAAAGAAGTCGGTAAGGGGAGCCACGAGGGGCCCACGAGGGTGGAGGGCGCGCCCAGGGGGTGGGCGCGCCCCCTGCCTCGTGCCTTCCTCGTTGCTTCCCTTATGTATACTCCAAGTCTTCTGGACTTCTTCCGTTCCAAAAATAACTTTCCCGAAGGTTTCATTCCGTTTGGACTCCGTTTGATATTCCTTTTCTAAACACTAAAACAAGGGAAAAAAACAGAAATTGGCACTCGGCTTTGGGTTAATAGGTTAGTCCTAAAAATAATATAAAAGTGCATAGTAAAGGCCATTAAACATCCAAGATGGATAATATAATAGCATGAATACTTCATAAATTATAGATACGTTGGAGACGTATCAGCATCCCCAGGCTTAATTCCTGCTCGTCCTCGAGTAGGTAAATAATAAAAGAAAGAATTTATGAAGTGTGAATGCTAGCAGGTGCACAGTTTGATCAATGATAATTTCAATCACCTTTTCTAGCATCATTATATATCATAACAGTAGCTCATCTCATAAAGCTTCGCATTATCAAGTAACAAGCTATTCACATGTTAAAGTATAGATCATAAACTTTCTTGAAAACTAACAAACCATGTTATTAGTCATCAAACAATTACAATTCGTCTTATTTTTAGGAAGAGTCTATGTTAGAGCTTTGATTTAGCAAACTCCACATACTCAACTATCATTTAGTCTTTCACAATTGCTAACACTCACGCGATATTTATGGGTTCAAAGTTTTAATCAGACACAGAGAAAGATAGGGGCTTATAGATTCGCCTCCCAACCTTTTACCTCAAGGGTAATGTCAACAATAATAGTTCATGATGCCTTACATCCAATTGGATATATATATATATATCAAAATCTTTCCAACACGAGGTGCTTGCCAAAGGATAAAATGAAAAAAGGAAAGGTGAAGATCACCATGACTCTTGCATAAAAGTAAAAGATAGGCCCTTCGCAGAGGGAAGCAGAGGTTGCCATGCGCTTTTATAGTTGGATGCACAAACTCTTAATGCGAGGGAACATCACTTTATATTGCCACTTGTCGGAGTAAATGGCCACGGGTAGCCTAACCGACTCCCCCTAGCTCCCCAAAAAATTATCAGGCCATTTGAGCCTTCAAGCATTAGAAGCACTGGGCCGCCTTCCCCGGGCAGGCTATCCCAGGGGCCGACTCTCAGAAGGCGACCCAGTCCCAAAAACCTTCCCCAAGAAAGCCACGAAATGGCCGACTCCAGGAAGCCGGCTCCAAAAGGACCGACTCCCAAAAGCCGGCCATGAAGAACACCGACTCCCAAAAGCCGGCCATGAAGAACGCCGACTCCAAGAAGCCGGCCAAGGTCGCACCCACCAAGACTTTGTCCACATGATGGTGACAAGACGGGGCGTGGTCGCAGTAAGGCCCACTACCGTCGAATCCCGAAGCAGGCATGGCCACAGGACGCCGTACGGGTCAGCCATCTCCCGTCCGGCTTGGCACTGTAGCCATGTTGGCCTCAACGTCATCCACGACAGACGCCAGTACGGCCCGCGGACGGCGGGCCCCTTTAGCCAGAGAGATGCACGAAGGCGGCCCGGCCTCCCCCAGTCGGCCAAGGGCATAGCCGGCCCCCGGGAGCCGGCTACCCCCTCCCTCGAGACATGTGCCACATTAAGGAGACAAGACGAGGTAAGGCTACAGTGAGGGCCCGCAAGGCGGCACACTGTAGCCACGCTTGCCTCGACAAAGCCCTCATCATCAGGGGCAAGGCAACAGTAACCAGCCGCCGACAAAACCCCCAAGCGGTGGGGCCGGCCTGTCGACCAAGAGGACGGCAGCCGGCGGGACCCACCAGTCGGCGGGCCCCAATGGCCGGCGGAGAAGCCGGCGAACACAGACACTGACGGCTGGGACCCGCACCCAACCGGATTACAATTGAACCCCCAGGGGGTAGGCCTATATAAACCCCCCGGGGCACCCATGCAAAGGGTTGGTCTCACAGAGTTACACACACACCATATAGAGAGGAAAGTGAGACCTAGCCTTGCTCTTCTTCTCCCTCGAATCCGACAGCTCAAGGAGCACTTGTAGCTACTCGTTTTGATCTAGTGATCATGCGGAGACCCTGCAGAGCAGGACTAGGGGTGTTATCTCCACGGAGAGCCCCGAACCTGGGTAAGATTCGCTGGCGTGCATGTCCTCGCCTCATCCCGTTTCCAGGCACCGGCGACGTCTTACTGGCTCCCACAATGATAAGCCACCCGTTGGCATATGTCGCACCTACACCCGACATTTTGCGCCCACCGTGGGGCCAGGTGCACCGTCATCCGGAGACCTGTTCTGGACGGGAACCCTTTTTCTCCCCCGCGAGTGCAGCCAGCCTGCTGCGCCCGATGGCGTTTGCCCCGACGCGCTGCAAGGTGTCGACGACGCCTGCGCAGCGAGCTGCCTCGCCGATCTGCTCGGCGAGACTCGCATCTCCGACGAGCCCGCGTCCAACGCGGGCACGGACTACCCCGAGAGCCGCCTCGTTAGCCTCCTCGACCAACTTCACGTCTCCAGCGAGCCTGCTGTAGACTTGGAGTCGGTCGGCTCCACCGACCCGATGCTTGTCGATTCCGACACGGCATCGCTCGACGCCTACCCCTCCGACGTGGTGGTCTTCGACGACCCTCTCCCTCGAGCTGACAGCGGCAGCAGTGCTGTCACCGAAGTGTTGGTCATCAGCCACGTCGCCAACTCGGGCGAGAATGCCCACGACGCCCTGCAAGCGGCGATGAACGACTTATCCGTCCCCATCCCGGCCGACGCCGACGCCGAGACCTTGGAGGCACGCCGCCTCGCCCTCATCGCGGAAGGCCAGAAGATAGCCTCCATGAGACGCCTCACCGAGGCTCAATTGCCCGAAGTCGACCGCGCCGCCTTTGGCACGCCGCCTCGTGGCAGGCCGAGCCGAGCCGGCTTCGTCCAGAAGCGTGGCGCGGCTATCGCCAGCATGCTGGGGGCAGACCGCCCCGTCTATGCCACCCCGCTCGAGAACCTGCGAGCCGCTCAGGCGGCCGTTAAAGAGCTAAATGGGCTGGGAGCCGATGAGCTCCCCTACATGACAAGGTGGATCCAGCAGCTGATCGACGCGGCCGCAGAACGGCACGAAGCCGGCGCCCGCGCTGTGAGTCCTCCCCTGCGCCGGGAGCACGCCGCGACATCCCGGTCGCCGACTGCGAGCGGCGCCCGCGTGACGAAAGACAAGGAGCCGGCTGCTAGCCGCAGCCGGACTCATATCACCATCGAGCGTGACGCGGAAGGCCGCCCTCGAGCGGTGGAGCGCCAAGGAAATCTGCCTCCTCCCCCGCCTCGAGGGGAGAGATACCCCACCCCGCCGCCTATTACGCATCCGACTCTTGGTGGCCGACTAGGCCACCGCGAAGGAGTCGGCGAGAACGACGCCCGGCACCAGATCGACCGCCTGGCTCGGTCCCTGGTGCTAGAAGAAGAAGATGATGTCGGTCCGCCATGCTTTGGCCCCCGCATCCGCGACGAGCCCTTCCCCAAAGGGTTCTCGCTCCCCAGAGACACGCCTAAGTACAACGGCTCTGTGAAGCCGGAAGATTGGCTCATCGACTACTCTACTGCTGTCAGCATAGCCAATGGCAATCGGCGCGTAGCCATGAAGTACGTCCCCCTCATGCTACAGGGCATGGCGCGCACCTGGCTCAACAGCCTCAAGCCCTACAACATCAACAGCTGGCTGGACTTCACGGAAGTCTTTGTCCGTAACTTCACCAGCACGTACAAGCGGCCCCCCAAGCCCCGCCAACTCTCCCTATGCGTCCAAAGGGCCAAACGAGTCGACCCGCGACTACCTCACGCGGTGGGCCGAGCTCCGCAATTCCTGCGAGGGGGTGCACGAGGTTCAGGCCATCGAGTACTTCACCGCCGGGTGCCGAGAGGGCACCCTCCTCAAGCACCGACTCCTCTGCGACGAGCCGGCTACCCTCGATGAACTGCCGATCATCGCGGACAAGTATGCCACGGCCGACTCCTCTATGAAGACCGAGCTTCAAGTGGACGCCTCTGGGAAGGTGATCGCTCTGGTTCCCAAGACGTCGGCTGGCGACTCCAATCGGCGCCCCTACCAGAACGATCACAAGCGCAAGGCCCCTATGCCGCCCTCCACCAGTCGGCAAGTGGCCACAGTTGAAGATGAGCAGCCCGAAGAGCGGCCCGCTCCCAAGAAGAACGGTGGCAGGCCGGCTTGGCAGTCGGCTTTCTCCTACGAGCAGACTCTCGACGCCCCCTGCAAGTTCCACAGCGGTGCGAAGCTGTCCAATCACACGACCCGAAAGTGCCACTGGCTCGCGCGAATCTCCAAGGGCGAGGGGCTGGTGCCGCCTCCGCCTCCCGGCCCGCCGCCTCCAGCCCCCTAGCAGCCGGCGGCTCGACCAGCAGTCGGAGCCATTCAAGATGAGTTCCCGGAAGAGCACGCTGCCTACGTCATCTTCACAAGCCAAGTTGAAGACAAGCGTAGTTGGCGCCGTCAGCACCAAGAGGTCAACGCAGTCGCCTCTAGCACCCTGAGTTCATGCACTAGTCCGAGAAGCCCATCAACTGGAGCCAGGCCGACCACCCAGAGGTGATGCCAGCCCCTGGTTCCTATGCGCTAGTCTTGGATGTCACCCTCGCGACGGAGAGGCGAGCTGCCCGATTCTCCCGCGTCCTGATTGATGGTGGAAGCAGTATCAATATACTGTACCGCGATACCATGGAGAAGCTGAACATCAAGGCGAAGGAGCTCATGCCAAGCCGGACCGTGTTCCATGGCATCGTGCCCGGCTTGTCTTGTTCCCCGATCGGCAAGATCAAGATGGATGTTCTCTTCGGAGACAAGGACCATTTTCGCCGAGAAGCGATCTGGTTTGAGGTAGTGGATCTACAGAGCCCCTACCATGCTTTGCTTGGCCGACCTGCTCTGGCCAAGTTCATGGCTCTGCCCCACTAATCCTACCTAAAGATGAAGATGCCGAGCTCGAAGGGGATCATCACTGTAGCCGATGACTACAAGAAGTCCATCGAGTGCGCTATGGCCAGCAGTCGGCTGGCCGAGTCCCTCATAGTGGCAGAAGAGAAGAAGATGCTGGAATGGGTTGTGGCCATGGCCGGCAAGCAGCCGGCCTTGTCCCCCAACCCCAAAGATTATGATGCGCAGGGCTCCTTCCAGCCGGCCAAGGAGACGAAGAAGATACCTCTGGACCCGGAGAACCCGGAAAGGTTTGCTGTCATTGGGGCAAACCTAGATAGTAAATAGGAAGGCGAGCTCGTCGACTTCCTCCGTGAGAATCGAGACGTCTTTGCATGGTCCCCAAAGGACATGCCGGGTGTCCCGAAGGATTTCGCCGAGCACAAATTACACGTCCGAGCCGGCGCGAAGCCGGTCAAGCAGCCCCTCCGCCGACTGTCAGAAGAGAAGCAAAGAATCGTAGGAGAAGAGATAGCCCGGCTCCTCGCTGCTGGCTTTATTATGGAAGTATTTTTTCCAGAGTGGCTTGCCAACCCAGTCTTGGTATTGAAGAAGAACAACAAGTGGCGCATGTGTATAGACTACACCAGCCTCAACAAGGCCTGCCCCAAAGATCCGTTTGCTTTGCCACGGATTGACCAAGTGATAGACTCCACGGCCGGATGCGAGTTGTTGAGTTTTTTGGATGCCTACTCAGGGTACCATCAAATCAAGTTGGACCCAGCAGACCGCCTGAAGACTGCCTTCATCCCACCATTCGGAGGTTTCTGTTACCTGACTATGACATTCGGCTTAAGGAATGCCGGTGCCACTTTTCAGCGTTGCATGCAGAAATGCCTCCTCAAGCTACTCGGCAGAAATGCCCACGTCTACGTAGACGACATTGTGGTGAAGACAGAGAAGCGCAGCACCCTGCTAGAAGATCCGACTCCAGATCAAGCTCAACCCCGAGAAATGCGTGTTCGGAGTACCAGCCGGCCAGCTGCTAGGCTTTCTAGTCTCCGAACGCGGCATCGAGTGCAACCCTGTGAAGATCAAGGCCATCGAGAGGATGGAGATTCCCACCAAATTGCGAGATGTGCAGAAGTTCACTGGGTGCCTGGCCTCCTTAAACCACTTTATCAGCCGACTAGGAGAGAAGGCTCTCCCCCTGTACCGACTCATGAAGAAGTCCACTCATTTCGAGTGGAATGACCAAGCCGACCAAGCCTTCCATGAGTTGAAGAAGATGCTGACCACTCCACCTGTCCTGGCGGCGCCGACTGAGATGGAACCTATGCTCCTCTATATTGCCGCGACTAGCCGAGTGGTCAGTACAGTTGTCGTGGTCCAGCGCCTGAAAGAAGGCCGGGCCCAGCTACTCCAGAGGCCGGTGTATTATCTAAGCAAAGTACTATCCAGCTCAAAGCAAAACTACCCGCACTACCAGAAGATGTGCTATGGGGTGTACTTCGCCGCCAAGAAGCTGAAGCCCTACTTCCAAGAGCATCCCATCACGGTCGTGTGCACCGCCCCGCTTGCCGAGATCATAGGCAGCTGGGATGCATCCGGCCGGGTGGCTAAATGGGCCATTGCATTGGCACCGTACACAATCTTCTACCAACCCCACACCGCCATCAAGTCCCAAGCGTTGGTCGACTTCCTCGTCGACTAGGCCGAGACCCAGTACCTACCGCCGGCTCCCGACTCTACCCATTGGCGGATGCACTTCGACGGGTCCAAGATGCGCACCGGCTTGGGAGCCGGCATCGTCCTCACCTCTCCCAAAGGCGACAAACTCAGATACACGCTGCAAATCCACTTCGCCGCCTCCAACAATGTGGCCGAGTATGAGGCGCTCATAGATGGGCTCCGGCTAGCCAAAGAACTCGGCATACGCCGGATCCTGTGTTATGGCGACTCAGACTTGGTGGTCCAGCAGTCATCTGGCGACTGGGACGCCAAGGATGCAAACATGGCGAGCTATCGATTCCTCGTCCAGCAGATCAGTGGGTACTTCCAAGGGTGCGAGTTCCTTCACATACCAAGGGCCGACAACGACCAAGCAGATGCCCTGGCACGGATCGGCTCCACCCGATAGGCTATACCAACCGGTGTCTCCCTCCAGCGCCTCCTCAAGCCGTCCATCAAGCCGTCTCCAGAGTCGGACTCTATCTTCATACCGCCTGTCCTCGACGCAGCCGGATCCGACTGGAGGAACCTCGCAGGCGGCACGGGGACTTCAACAACCGGCCCGGGGACTGCCGTAGTCGCACCCGGCTCGGGGACTTCAGAACCCGGCCCGGGGACTGCAGCAGTCGGCCCGGGGACTGCAGCAACACAAGAAGCGGTGGCCGACTCCAATTCCACGCCACCCGACCCACCCACCTGAGTCATGGTGGCCGTACTAATAGTAGAAGAAGTCACACCTCCATCATGGGCCCAGCCCATCCTCAAATTCCTAGTCAACAGAGAGCTGCCGGCTGATGAGATCTCAGCAAGACTAGTGCAACGACGAGCCGGAGCATATGCAATAATAAACAGAGAGCTTGTCAAGCGCAGTGTCACTGGAGTCTTCCAGCGCTGCGTCGAGCCAGAGAAAGGAGTGGCAATCCTCAAGGATATCCATCAAGGCGAATGCGGCCACCACGCAGCCTCAAGATCACTTGTGGCCAAAGCTTTCCGCCACGGTTTCTTTTGGCCGACTGCTTTGGAAGATGCCAAAGAGATAGTCAAGAGCTGCAGAGGATGCCAAGTCTTCAGTTCCAAGAAACACCTGCCGGCTTCTGCACTCAAGACCATTCCACTCACCTGGCCCTTTGCCGTCTGGGGACTGGACATGGTGGGCCCATTCAAGATAGCCCGCGGCAGCTTGACACATCTGCTTGTCGCCGTTGACAAGTTTACCAAGTGGATCGAAGCGAAGCCGATCAAGAAGCTGAACGAGCCGACTGCCGTGACGTTCGTCACCGACATCACTACTCGGTACGACGTACCGCACAGCATCATCACCGACAATGGCACAAACTTTGCCAAAGGAGCACTGGCACGTTTCTACGCGACGCAGGGCATCCGACTGGACTTAGCGTCCGTTGCCCACCCGCAGTAAAACGGCCAAGTCGAGCGAGCAAACGAACTCATCCTCTGCAGCATCAAGCCCCGACTGGTCGTACCACTGGAGCGATCGGCCGGCTGCTGGCTCGATGAGCTGCCGGCTGTCCTCTGGAGTCTGCGTACTACCCCTAACAAGTCAACCGGCTTCACTCCGTTCTTCCTTGTATATGGTGCCGAGGCTGTCATCCCAACCGACATCGAGTTCGACTCGCCTCGGGTCACCATGTACACGGAGGCGGGGGCCAAGGAAGCACGAGAAGACGGTGTCGACCTTCTGGAAGAAGGCCGGCTGTTAGCACTCAGCCGGTCCGCCATCTACCAGTAGGGGTTGCGCCGTTACCACAACTGCAAGGTCAAGCCAAGATCTTTCCAGGAGGGCGACCTTGTGCTTCGGCTGATCCAGCGAACAGCCAGCCAGCACAAGCTCTCGGCCCCTTGGGAAGGCCCTTTCGTCATCAGCAAGGCACTAGGCAACGACTCCTACTACCTAATCGACGCGCAAAAACCAAGAGCACGCAAGAGGGATGATTCTGGCAAGGAGTCGGAGCGACCATGGAACGCGAACCTCCTGAGAAGATTTTACAGTTAAAAGCAGTATGTATCATGCTACCCTTTTGTATTAAGTACGAAAACAACAGGCCCCCCGAGGGGCACTCGGGGACTGCCTTCATTTATCTATGAGTGACGAGTGTCATATCCATGAATGTATTATTACATTTGATTTTCTGTCTGGCACCGGGTTCGACTAGTCGGCCTGGGGACTGGCCGCCTTAAGACATATTAAAGTTCTTCCTGAAGTCAGACAAGTAGTGTGCCGGCTCCCGAGTCCTCTCTTGTTGAAAGTCGCAGCTCAAAGAACCGACTGTCCGACTAGCAAGAGCCAAGGCAGAAAGGATGCCCACACGAAAAACGGCTAAGGACTAATGAACTTGTATAGCGAAAAGACGGCCTCCAACCATGCTTGACAGCCGGCTGGCCGGCTTCCCAAAAACTTCGCTATAATCCAACAAAGCTAGAGTACTTGCCCTCCCAACTGGCCAAGCACTTCTCCAGCCACAGATTGCAGAGCAACTGTCTGACTGGGGAGGCGGCAACCAAGGGAGGGCGGCAAAGGAAACAGCAGAAGGATGAAAAGCAAAGAACAAGGAAAAGCCAAACACATGCATAGTCATATCTACATATAAAGCACCCAACAGGCCGGCAATCAACATAGTTCGAATACACCCCCAGTTGGTGGAATTGTGCAAACCTAACAAAATATTGTTCTAAAAGTGATAAGACAGGAAAATAAAGATAGCAGACTAGACTAAAGGCGCGGTGTGGGAGCCGGGTTGGTCGGTGGAGACGGCGTCACCAGGTGAAGGAGTGGCCGGCTGGCGGGTCTCGGCTTGATCATCGCCGGCGGCAGGCAGTGCACCCGCGCGTGCCGCGTTGCTGGAGGCACAGTCAAGCTGAGGCTGGCCGGCCGCTCCACCATCCGGCCCGGCGTCTTCACCCTCCTCCTCCTCCTCTTCGCCCTCATCGCTGGAGTCGATCTCCTCCGTCGAGTCTTTCCTGTCTGCCGGGTTCAGCCCGAACCATTCCTCCGGCTGGGCAACACCGTTGTCGTCCACCTCAGGGGCGAAGGCGCCGGTGTCGGTGTAGTCGGCGATCGCTGAAGCCCGCCGGATGATAGCCGGCCGCGCCGGCTCCAGCTCCGTGTCGGCCTGCTGCCGCCAGGTAGCCAGCTGGTCCAGACTCAGCCCAGGATACCAGGCCTTGACGAACTCCAGCGCCCGCCTGGCGCCGGACCGAGCCGCCAAAGCCTTCCAGGCTTCAAAGCGGCCGACCGCCACCTCCAGCCAGTCGGCAGTCCGACTGGGGGTGCGGGGAACCACTTCGCCAGGCCAGAGGGCGGCCAACATCTGCGCCCCGACACGTTGAAGCCGGCGCAGCAGGCGATGAGCCGGCTGGAGGTGGGCCTGGATCGCCAAGAGCTGCTCCTCCAGCGACCGACGAGCGTTTGGCACGATCTCAGCGCCAGCCTGCCTCTGTGCCTCGCGGCGGGCCTCGATAATCTAGTTGGCGGCGGTAGAGTAGCCAGGGAAGTACTCTGCGCAAGAAAGAAAGAGAAAGAAGAGAAAACACCAAGTCAGAAAACGAGCCAAAAACGGCAAGTGGCAAGAAAGGACGAAGAAGAAGGCGGCTTACCGTCAACCAAATCTTCGATCTGGCCATAGCCATTGATCAGCGTCTACTTCGCTTCGGCCCAGCTAGCCGCCTCTGTCTCGTACTCGGCCTGGAGGGCGGCCTCGTTGTCCTGCACCGCCTTCAGGGCCGCCTTGTGGCTCTCCTCCTGGTCGGCCAACCTCTTGGCCAGGCGGTCACGCTCCTGCGCCAAGGCGGCAAACTCGGCCTCCTTCGCACGAAGGGCGACCTGAGACCCTCCGAGCTGCTCCCTTAGACTGGCGTTGGCCGCTGCAGGGATGGCAGAGTAAAAGAAGCAATAAGAAGAAGTCGTTAAGGAAGATCCGACCTGACTGCTCAGCAGTCGGCCCGAATCTCAGGGACTACACCCAGTGGGTGCGCTGACGCGCCCCCACGTGAGATAAAAGACGAACCACTTACCCCGGCTCTCAGATAGGTCAGTGGTCTTCTGGGTCAGTTCCCGAGCCTGGGAGTTGAAGGCAGCCGCGCGGAGGTTGTGGTAGTCCTGCAAGTCAGGCAGGAGAGCGAATGAGAACAAGAATAGCAACACAAGGTCTGCTAGGGAGTTCCAAGCCGCCTGCTCAGCAGCCGACTCGGAACTCGGGGACTACACCCAGTGGGTGCGCTGACGCGCCCCCACGGAAGAAATCAAGATCAAAAAAGCAAAGACAAGAAGACTAACCCGGATGGCCACCCGCGTCGCAAGGAACTCGTCGTTGTACTTCCTCAGCGCCGTAGCCTGGGCTTGAAGCTGGGTCCGAATGTCCTGCGCGGCCACATTCATCACGGCCGTCCCTCCGCCCGGCGTCCACCCCGAGCTGGCGCTGGCCGCCTCCATATCCTGGGCCGACGAGCTGGAGCCCGCGGCCGGCTGCGGCTCTGATGCAGCCTTCTGCGGCTCTGACGCGGCCTTCCCCGTCCGCTGGTGCGACGGCGTCCGGACCACCAGATCAGCCCTCGCGGCCGGCTCGCCCCCGGCCGATTGCACAGGCGGCAGGTCAGGCCAGCCCCCTTGAGTCGCCCCAGTCGGCGGGGCCGGTGCCGCCACCCTCTCCAGGATGACGACGTCGTCCTCCCTCTCCAGCCCTGGCCGGTCACCGCCGGCTTCTTCTGGCGGGGGCTCTGGGGCCCCAGGCGCCGCGACGCGCAGTGGGGTGACCAGCAAGGCCCCCTCCGCCATCGCCGCAGCCGCAGCCTCCGCTTGGGCCTTGGCCGTGGCGTCAGTGCGCGCCTTCGCCGCCTCCTCCTCCTGCGCCGCCTTGGCGGCGGCCGCCCTCAATGCCTCCGCCTCCCGCGCCTCCCGCTCCTCCCGCGCCTCCCGCGCGTTCCGCTCCGTCGCCGCCTGAAGATCGGCACGGGGGTCCATGCGGCGAGTAGTGCTTCCAGATCCTCCCGGCGACCCAACGACGGAGGAGGCAGCAGCCCGCTCGAGCGACAATGGAGCTCTGGTTTTTTGGAGAAAGGACGAGGATTCAGGAACTACTAGAGAAAAGAAAAAAGAATACACGAAAGAGTATATACTTACGCCGACACCGTCTGCGGCTGCCTCACCGCCTTGCGGAAGCGGGCCGCCTTCGCGGCCGCCTCCTCCCTCCTGGTCGCCGCTGGCCCGCCTCTGGGCTTCTTCGGCCGACTGCCGAACAAGCCCGGTAGGGCACAACCCTTTTGCCCGCCGCCCCGAGCAGGCAGCGCGGCGGAGGAACCCGCGCCGTGGCCAGGCGCCGGCTGGCGGCGTAGGACGACTTCCGCCTCGTCATCGTCCGGCCAGTCGTCAAAGCTGACTCCAAGCCCGGAGCCGCCTGCCTCGCCGCGGGCTTGGCCACCGCCCGCCTCGGTGTTGTCGTCCATGGCGGCCGCCCCCAAGTCGGGGTCCTCCAGATCGTGCTCCGCCCGGTCGGGGACGAATCGGCGCTCCGTGTCCGACCTGCCTGCAGGCCGAAGAAGAGGGCTCTGTCGAGACAAGCCGACTAGTCAGAGTCGGCCAAAAGGAACTCGGCGACAAAATAGAGAGAGGAGAAAGAGAAAAAGAGAACATATCGTGGGCGGCGGGTGAGCTCGGCAATATGGCTCCTTGCCAAATTTCCACTCTGCGGAGAGCTTGCAGTTCGCAAGGTAGTTCACCATATGGGCCACTTCGTCGTGCGGCATGTCTTTGGTGCACATCCGACTCGGATCGAGCTGGCCGCTCATCTGACAGATCAGATGAGGGCGGCTCTGGAGCGGGAGCACCCGGCGCGTGACGAAGGCAGCCAGCAGGTCGGGCCCCGATAAACCGTCCGACTAGATCATCACCCGCAGTTGGGCGACGGCTGCGGCTCCCGCCGGCGTCAGCGTCACGGCCCGGTAGGACCACTGGGGTCGCCTGCCCTCCGGTGGGCTGGCTTCGTAAACCGGCAAATTGACGTGGTCACCCTGCGGGGCGACGTTCTTCACATAGAAATATGACTTCTGCCATAGCTTCACTGACTGGATCAGCGTGATGACGGGGAAGGGGTTATCCGCAGTCACCCTCCGCATTGCGATGAAGGCGCCACTCTGAGCCGGCACGCCCTGCATACGCGTGCCCAGCTTGGACTGGAAGAACCCCCCCCAGAGCTCGAGGGTGGGGAGGACGCCGAGGTAGCCTTCGCACAAGGTGACGAAGGCGGACAACAGCACCACCGTGTTCGGGGTGAGGTGGTGCGGCTGGAGTTGGTAGAACTCGAGAAAGGAGCGGAAGAAGGCGCTCGCGGGCAAGCCGATGCCGCGCAAGAAATGCGAGCGGAAGACTACCCACTCGCCTTCCTCCGGCTCCGGCGTGATCTCCTTCTCCAGCGCGAGACGGACCCGCACCTTGTCCGCGCCGGGCAGCCGCTGCGTCTTGCGGAGGAACTCGACGTGATCCTCATGGACGTTGGAGCCGTCCCAATCCCCGCCGTACTGCATCGCGGCGTAGGGCTGGCGAGAATGAGTGCGGCGGCGGAGAATCGAGAGGTAGAACGGTGCGGCAGCGAGGGGCTGTTGCAAGAAAGAGCAGAAGGAAGAAGATAGCGGAGAGGAGAGGGGCGTGCGAGCTCCTGCCGCTTCCCCCCTACTTATAGCTTCGCACGGTGAAGCCGAGGAGGCGAGGCATGGGGTGAGACGTGGGATTAACTGCACCCACTCACCCCACGCCCGCGATTATTACGCCCTAAAGGCGTGCCGAAACCGCCACAGGAAGACGTGCGGGCGGCTTTGGGCCACAGAGAATCCGCGCCTGGGCCCGGGCGTAGGAGTGGTGGGCCCCCGACCTGCGGCGACGTCTCGTCCGCGCGTGGGCTGGCAGGCTTTTTAGCCAGGGGATGCCACGTGGTTCGATGGCGGCAAGTGGCCGGCCCGCGGCCCGGTGCGCGCGCTGGCAGACTCCTGCCTTCCGACTTCAAAAAATTTCGCCAAGACGGCGCGCCCAATCGAAGCCGGCTCCCGGCTGCCGACTTGTCAAGATAGGAAGCTGACCGAGTTTCTCGACTTCCCACAACCTCGAAGCTCAGTCAGCTTCGGGGACTACTGTCAGAGTAAATGGCCACGGGTAGCCTAACCGACTCCCCCTGGCTCCTCAAAAAATTATCAGGCCATTCGAGCCTTCAAGCATTCGAAGCACTGGGCCGCCTTCCCCCGGCCGGCTATCCCAGGGGTCGACTCTCAGAAGGCGACCCAGTCCCAGAAACCTTCCCCAAGAAAGCCACGAAATGGCCTACTCCAGGAAGCCGGCTCCAAAAGGACCGACTCCCAAACGCCGGCCATGAAGAACGCCGACTCCAAGAAGCCGGCCAAGGTCGCAGCCACCAAGACTTTGTCCACATAACGGTGACAAGATGGGGCGTGGTCGCAGTACGGCCCACTACCCCCGAATCCCGAAGCAGGCATGGCCACAGGACGCCGTACGGGTCAGCCATCTCCCATCCGGCTCGGCACTGTAGCCATGTTGGCCTCAACGTCATCCACGACAGACGCCAGTACGGCCCGCGGGCGGCGGGCCCCTTTAGCCAGAGAGATGCACGAAGGCGGCCCGGCCTCCCCCAGTCGGCCAAGGGCGTAGCCGGCCCCCGGGAGCCGGCTACCCCCTCCCTCGAGACATGCGCCACATTAAGGAGAGAAGACGAGGTAAGGCTACAATGAGGGCCCGCAAGGCGGCACACTGTAGCCACGCTTGCCTCGACAAAGCCCTCATCATCAGGGGCAAGGCAACAGTAACCAGCCACCGACAAGACCCCCAAGCGGTGGGGCCGGCCTGTCGACCAAGAGGCCGGCGGCCGGCGGGACCCACCAGTCGGCGGGCCCCAATGGCCGGCGGAGAAGCTGGCGAACACAGACACTGACGGCTGGGACCCGCGCCCTGCCGGATTACAATTGTACCCCCGGGGGGTAGGCCTATATAAACCCCCCGGGGCACCCATGCAAAGGGTTGGTCTCATAGAGTTACACACACACCATATAGAGAGGAAAGTGAGAGCTAGCCTTGCTCTTCTTGTCCCTCGAATCCGACAGCTCAAGGAGCACTTGTAGCTACTCGTTTTGATCTAGTGATCATGCGGAGACCCCGCAGAGCAGGACTAGGGGTGTTATCTCCACGGAGAGCCCCGAACCTGGGTAAGATTCGCCGGCGTGCATGTCTTCGCCTCATCCCGTTTCCAGGCACCGGCGACGTCTTACTGGCTCCCACAATGATAAGCCACCCGTTGGCATATGTCGCACCTACCACCCGACACCATTTGTGATAGGGACCTTTATTATGCAGTCCATCGCTTTTATTGCTTCCATATCACAAGATCGTATAAAGCTTATTTTCTCCACACTAAAAGATCATACATATTTAGAGAGCAATTTTTATTGCATGCACCTATGACAACTTACTTGAAGGATCTTACTCAATCCATAGGTAGGTATGGTGGACTCTCATGGCAATACTGGTTTAAGGGATGTTTGGAAGCACAAGTAGTATCTCTACTTGGTCTAAGGAATTTGGCTAGCATGAGGGGGAAAGGCAAGCTCAACGTGTTGGGCGATCCATGACAATATACTTTATTTCGGATATAAGAAAACATAACCCATTACGTTGTCTTCCTTGTCCAACATCAACCTTTTAGCATGTCATATTTTAATGAGTGCTCACAATTACAAAAGATGTCCAAGATAGTATATTTATATGTGAAATCTCTCTTCCTTCAATATTCTTTCATGAATTGTTCAAGTGACCAATACAATGTTTGCTAACCTTCAATAAATTTACCACCTCTACTTCTTATATGTGAAGTCATTACTCCCCATGGGATAAGCATATGAAACATATATAATTTTAGATTTATGATATTCAATTCTTTCAACCATTTACTCATAGGATATAAGTGAAGCACACGAGTAAATGACAAACTACTCCAACAAGGTATAAGTGAAGATCAATGAGTAGTTGAATAATTATGTAGCTATGTGAAGACTCTCTCATTTAATAATTTCAGATCTTGTTATTTTATTCAAACAGCAAGCAAAGCTAAAGAAAATAAAATGACGCTCCAAGCAAAACACATATCATGTGGTGAATAAAAATATAGCTCCAAGTAAAGTAACCGATGAATGAAGACGAAAGAGGGGATGCCTTCCGGGGCATCCCCAAGCTTAGGATCTTGGTTATCCTTGAATATTACCTTGGGGTGCCTTGGGCATCCCCAATCTTAGGCTCTTTCCACTCCTTATTCCATAGTCCATCAAATCTTTACCCAAAACTTGAAAACTTCACAACACAAAACTCAACAGAAAACTCGTGAGCTCCGTTAGCGAAAGAAAACAAAACACTACATCACGGTACTTTAATGAACTCATTCTTTATTTTTATTGGTGTTAACTCTACTGTATTTCAACTTCTCTATGGTTTATAAACTATTTTACTACCCATAGATTCATCAAAATAAGCAGACAACACACGAAAAACAGAATCTGTCAAAAACAGAACAGTCTGTAGTAATCTGTAACTAACGCAACATTCTGCAACTCAACAATTATAAAATCAATTGGTGGACCTGAGGAATTTGTCTAGTAATCATCTGCAAAAAGAATCAACTAAATAGCACTCTCCAGTAAAAAGTTTTAGCTAATCTCGTGAGCACTAAAGTTTCTGTTTTTTACAGAAAGATCATAAAGACTTCACCCAAGTCTTCCCAAAGGTTCTACTTGGCACAAACACTAATTAAAACACAAAACCACATCTAAACAGAAGCTAGATGGATTATTTATTCCTAAACATAAACAAAAATCAAGAAACTAAAATAAAATTGGGTTGCCTCCCAACAAGCGCTATCATTTAACGTCCCTAGCTAGGCATGATGATTTCAATGATGCTCATATAAAAGATAAGAATTGAAACATAAAGAGAGCATCACAAAGAATATGACTAGCACATTTAAGTCTAACCCACTTCCTATGCGTAGGGATTTTGTGAGCAAACAACTTATGGGAACAATAATCAACTTGCATAGGAAGGTAAAACAAGCATAACTTCAAGATTTTCAACACATAGAGAGGAAACATGATATTATTGCAATTCCTACAAGCATATATTCCTCCCTCATAATAATTTTCAGTAGCATCATGAATGAATTCAACCATATAACCAGCAAATAAAGCATTCTTTTCATGATCTACAAGCATATAATTTTTACTACTCTCCTCATAAGCAAAATTCTTCTCTTTCGGAACAGTGGGAGTATCATAAGAGACTTGAATACTATAATTTGTTTCCACATTAAAAGTGTAATGTTCAGAAAAAGGGTAATCATAATCATGACAAGTTTTATAAATATAATCATCACTACTTTTTATAGCATAAGTTTCATCACAATAATCATCATAAGTAGCAACATTGTTCTCATCATAATCAATTCAAACCTCTTCCGAAATAGTGGATTCATTACTAAATAAAGTCATGATCTCTCCAAATCCACTTTCATAAATATTACAATAAGATTCAACATCCTCCAAAATAGTGGGATCATTACTTCCTAAATTGACACTCTTCCAAACCCACTTTCATCAATATAATCATCATAAGTAGGAGGCATGCTATCATCATTATAAATTTGCATATCAAAACTTGGGAGGCTAATAACATCATCTTAATTGAACATAGCATCCCCAAGCTTGGGACAAACATTAATTTCAGCAAATATATTCTCAAATATGTCATCCTCATCAAACATAGCTTCCCCAAGCTTGGGCCTTTTCATATCATAAGCATAATCATTCTCATCATTAATAGTATGGATAGCACCAATAGTATAGCAATTATCATCATCACAATGAGTAGTAGGAGCAACATCATTTGGGAGGGATACCTTTTTACCTTTGCTTCTCCATTTTTTCTTTTTCTTCTTCACATCATGTGTGGGTTTATCCCTCTTTTTTGAGCTCCTTATTGATGAGATTGGTTGAATAGAAAGCTCCTCCTCGTTACCTGATTCATCATAAGAAATAATAGGAGGATATTGGGAAGTCTCTTCCCTTTAATTAGTATTCTCTTCATCTTCTATTTGTTTTCTTTTCTTTATGTAATTGGCAATATTTTCAATGCAATTCATCGCACAATACATATAAATTTCTTCTAGATCAATATAGAGGAATTTCTCGAGGTTATATTCTGGAATAATCTTAGTTTGACGTTTCATTTCTTCATAACCCAAAAGCAAACTAAGTTCACTATAATGTGCAAGGCAAATAAAGTCATCACAATTTTTGGACACGATTCGATCATGAAACAATTTGCATTTGATATTTAAATGACCATGTTCATTGCAAAGTTCACAGGTACGGCTAAGAAATTTTAAAATTTCAACACTAAAATTTAGCCTTTCTTGTAACCATTTAGTTTCTAAATGCTTATGCCTCTTGCAATATCTATCTTCCCTATTTGGTGTGTTCTTGCAAACCCAATGCACTCCACAAAAATTGACATGTTTATAGGAGACATTTTCATCATAACTAGTGCAATCATCATTAGTACTATGGATATTCAAGGAGTTCATACTAACAACATTGCAATCATGCTCATCATTCAAAGATTTAGTGCCAAACATTTTAATGCATTCTTCTTCTAACACTTTGGCACAATTTTCCTTCCCATCATACTCACGAAAGATATTAAAAAGATGAAGCGTATAAGGTAAACTCAATTCCATTTTTTTGTAGTTTTCTTTTATTGGCTAACTAGTGATAAAATAGGAAACTAAAAGATTCGATTGCAAGATCTAAAGATATACCTTCAAGCACTCACCTCCCCGGCAACGGTGCCAGAAAAGAGCTTAGTTGACGGGGTGTGAGTGCCGCTTACCTACCTCCCCGGCAACGGCGCCAGAAAAGAGCTTGATGTCTACTACGCAACCTTCTTCTTGTAGACATTGTTGGGCCTCCAGGTGCAGATGTTTGTAGGACAGTAGCAAATATCCCTCAAGTGGATGACCTAAGTTTTATCAATCCGTGGGAGGCGTAGGATGAAGATGGTCTCTCTGAAACAACCCTGCAACCAAATAACAAAGAGTCTCTTGTGTCCCCAACACACCCAATACAATGGTAAATTGTATAGGTGCACTAGTTCGGCGAAGAGATGGTGATACAAGTGCAATATGGATGGTAGATATGGGTTTTTGGAATCTGAAAATAAAAAAACAGCAAGGTAGCAAGTAGTAAAAGTGAGCGTAAACGGTATTGTAATGCTAGGAAACAAGGCCTAGGGTTCATACTTTCACTAGTGCAAGTTCTCTCAACAATAATAACATAATTGGATCATATAACTATGCCTCAACATGCAACAAAGAGTCACTCCAAAGTCACTAATAGCGGAGAACAAACAAAGAGATTATGGTAGGGTACGAAACCACCTCAAAGTTATCCTTCCTGATCTATCTATTCAAGAGTCCGTAGTAAAATAACACGAAGCTATTCTTTCCGTTCGATCTATCATATAGTTCGTACTAGAAAAACACCTTAAGACACAAATCAACCAAAAACCTAATGTCACCTAGATACTCCAATGTCACCTCAAGTATCTGTTGGTATGATTATACGATATGCATCACACAATCTCAGATTCATCTATTCAACCAACACAAAGAACTTCAAAGAGTGCCCCAAAGTTTCTACCGGAGAGTCAAGACAAAAACGTGTGCCAACCCCTATGCATAAGTTCACAAGGTCACCGAACCCGCAAGTTGATCACCAAAACATACATCAAGTGGATCACGTGATATCCCATTGTCACCACAGATAAGCACATGCAAGACATACATCAAGTGTTCTCAAATCCTTCAAGACTCAATCCAATAAGATCACTTCAAAGGGAAAACTAAATCCATTACAAGAGAGTAGAGGGGGAGAAACATCATAAGATCCAACTATAATAGCAAAGCTCACGATACATCAAGATCGTACGACCTCAAGAACACAAGAGAGAGAGAGATCAAACACATAGCTACTGGTACATTCCCTCAGCCACGAGGGTGAACTACTCCCTCCTCGTATTGGAGAGCGCCGGGATGATGAAGATGGCCACCGGTGAGGGATCCCTCTCCGGCAGGGTGCCGGAACAGGGTCCCGATTGGTTTTTGGTGGCTACAGAGGCTTGCGGCGGCCGAACTCCCGATCTATTCTGCTCCCCGATGGTTTTAGGGTATACGGAGATATATAGGCGAAAGAAGTCGGTAAGGGGAGCCACGAGGGGCCCACGAGGGTGGAGGGCGCGCCCAGGGGTGGGCGTGCCCCCTGCCTCGTGCCTTCCTCGTTGCTTCCCTTACGTATACTTCAAGTCTTCTGGACTGCTTCCGTTCCAAAAATTAACTTTCCCGAAGGTTTCATTCCGTTTGGACTCCGTTTGATATTCCTTTTCTTCAAAACACTGAAACAAGGAAAAAACAGAAACTGGCACTGGGCTCTGGGTTAATAGGTTAGTCTCAAAAATAATATAAAAGTGCATAGTAAAGCCCATTAAACATCCAAGATGGATAATATAATATCAAGAATACTTCATAAATTATAGATACGTTGGAGACGTATCAACCGTGGCCGCAGCACCCCCGGCCCCTCCACCGCTGACATGCGGTGGTTCGACGGAGCGCCAGCCTGAGGGCCCCGCCGGTCACGGATCATCTTTATTAGCGACGACGACGAGGCTCCGGATGGTGGATCTCTACTCGTCGAGCTTCTCCGCAGCAGGAGGGAAGTCGAGGAGCAGCTGCGCGCGCGCCAAAGCTTCTGCTGGCGTGGGTGGTGGCGACAGCTGCGTGGACTGGGGCGCGCTTCGACTTCTAACCACGTTAGAAGGAGCTCTGTCACGGCCCAGTGGCTGCGTGTCATTTTCGCCATCACTTCGGCGGGTATGCTGGACTCCTTTGTCCCGCAGATGATGCACGGGACTCGTCCCACGGCGGCTTCCGGGGTCTCCAGCGTGGTGGCGCTACTCATCGCGCGCACCCTGGGAAGAGCGCGTTGTGGGCGCCAGCGTAGGCGTCTTGGAGGTCGCTGCGCCGCCCGTGGGTGGTACAGCGACACTCCTGGAGGGCCCCGCACCGCCTGCGGGGGGCCCAGCCCCGTCTTTGGATTTGGCGATGCTGTAACGCCCACGATGCAGCTATATCTCCCACATGTCGAGGCACGACTTAGAGGCATAACCGCATTGCAGGTATTGTCGCAAGAAGGGTCATCTTCACACAATCCCATGTAATGAACAAGAATGGGATAACGAGAGTTGGCTTACAATCGCCACTTCACACAATACATAATTAATTGATACATCATCCAAAATCCACACATAGACCGACTACGGTCAAATCCAAATGAAAATAAGATAACCCCAAATGCTAGATCCCCGATCGTCTCAACTGGGCTCCACTACTGATCATCAGGAAACGAAAGATAATAATGACCACGTTCCTCGTCGAACTCCCACTTGAGCTCGGTTGCGTCATCTGCACTGGTATCGTTGGCACCTGCAACTGTTTTGGTAGAATCTGTGAGTCACGAGGACTCAGCAATCTCACACCCGCGAGATCAAGACTATTTAAGCTTATAGGAAAGGAAGGTGTAATGAGGTGGAGCTGCAGCAAGCACTAAGCATATATGGTGGCTAACATACGCAAATGAGAGCGAGAAGAGAAGCAACGCAACGGTCGCGAAGCTAGAAATGATCAAGAAGTGATCCTGAAACTACTTACGTGCATACATAACCCAGACCGTGTTCACTTCCCGGACTCCGCCGAAAAGAGACCATCACGGCTACACACACGGTTGATGTATTTTAATTAAGTTAAGTGTCAAGTTCTCTACAACCGGACATTAACAAATTCCCATCTGCCTCATAACCGCGGGCACGGCTTTCGAAAGATAATACCCTGCAGAGGTGTCCCAACTTAGCCCATTATAAGCTCTCACGGTCAACGAAGGATAAACCTTCTCCCGGGAAGACCTGATCAGTCTCGGAATCCCGGTTTACAAGACATTTCGACAATGGTAAAACAAGACCAGCAAAGCCGCCCGAATGTGCTGACAAATCCCGATAGGAGCTGCACATATCTCATTCTCAGGGCACACCGGATTGTCCAAGCTTCCGATAGGCGAGCCCAGAGTTGCCCCTGGTGGCCACCGGCGACTGACGGGTTGGACCAACACTCAGAGGAGCACTCGCCCGGGGGTTTAAAATAAAGACGACCCTCGGGCTCGTGAAAACCCGAGGGAAGAAGGCTTAGGTGGCAAATGGTAAAACCATGGTTGGGCTTTGCTGGAGGAGTTTTATTCAAGGCGAACTGTCAAGGGGGTCCCATCAATCACCCAACCGCGTAAGGAACGCAAACTCAAGGAACATAATACCAGTATGACGGAAACTAGGGCGGCAAGAGTGGAACAAAACACCAGGCATAAGGCCGAGCCTTCCACCCTTTACCAAATATATAGATGCATTAATTAAATAAGAGATATTGTGATATGCCAAAATATCCATGTTCCAACATGGAACCAACTTCAACTTCACCTGCAACTAGCAACGCTATAAGAAGGGCTGAGCAAAAGCGGTAACTTAGCCAAACAACGGTTTGCTAGGAAAGGATGGTTAGAGGCTTGACATGGCAATATGGGAGGCATGATATAGCAAGTGTTAGGTAGCACAGCATAGCAATAGAACGAACAACTAGAAAGATAGAAGTGATTTCGAGGGTATGGTCATCTTGCCTGCAAGGTTCTCAGAGTTGTCGAAAGCTTGATCCTCGTAAGCGTACTCAACAGGTTCCTCGTTCACGAACTCGTCTCCTGGCTCTACCCACAGCAAGAACACAAACAATGGAACCACAATCAATCACAGGAAATGCACAAGCAACATGATGCAATCATGCATGATATGCGATATGTGATATGCGACGCGATGCATATGCGTGCTCAGGAAGAAGAAGGATGAACAAGGCATCAACTTGGCAAACCGAGTATGCCGCTGGAAAGATGAGATGATTTCGTTCGAAATCGATATAAAGAACACCGGAAACGGATGCACGGTTTGCAAATGGCAAGCAAAACAAGAATGACATAATTCTGCGATTAACAACATGATAGCACTTAGAATACATCAAGTAACTATGCTAGAGCACCCCAACATAGCAACAAAGCATATGGCAGTGATCTACAAGAGATGATTGACAAAATATGAATACTGAGCTACGGCTAGATCACCCAATAACAGGTTCAAACAAGCATGGCAAAAGTGCAAAAGATATCAGCTTCACAGACTTGGTGAAAATACTGAACATGGTTGAAACAGCATCAGGTAGCAATGTTCAGAGCAAGCAAAACACATGCTACAGGATCTTATCATAGCAAAACAAGGCATGGAATGAATCTACTAAAAGCATAGCACAAAAGTCCCTTACTGACCATGAGACAAAAAGGATCAGAAGATATGATGGCACTCATGTAAACATAGCAAGTTTCGTTAACAGGTTTCAGACAGCAGAAAACAGAGCATGGCACTAATAGAATTATGGAGGTATCTTTGTGAGCTCGATGCACTCATCACAAAGCAAGGCATGACAAAACAAGCATACCTACGGCAAGATGGCATGTTCATGAAGCTAACCATGGCAAGAGTAAGTTCATATCATGCATGGATCAACTACAACAACCTTGACAAAATTGAATATCATGTTTACATTCTGCCAGGAACATTTTATTGCAAAAGTAGAGCAAGATTGAGACATGATAGGGCACTCCATAATTTCACACAGGGGCATGGATGGATAGAGCACAATCATATCTACAAAACATCCTTACTGAATATACCCAAAAGAAGCATGGATCTCACAGTAGCCACATGGATACATGGCAACAAAATAACGGCAGATAAAGGATAGCAAAATCCTGTCCCTGAAAACAGAAACATCACGAAGCCTAGTTTGCATGCTTGTGCTAGTCACCACATAGATCACAAAAATACATGGCATACACCCCTGTAAATATGGCATGGCATAGATCAAAACACATGTAGAGCTCATGCTCATAAGATGCACACATCAAATGCAACAAAAATAACAAAACATCAAGTTCTGATAAGTAACAGCAGTAAACATCATATAGCACTCTTGCATCAGAGATTTGCGCCTCAAGATGGACTCAAACGAGCATGGCACAATGGAACAAAATGAAGAGCATCTCGGGGTGAACATTTCGATATATCATACGCATGAAACGGAGCAGTATGCAATGAGATGTGATGCCATGAACAGAGCCACATAGTATGACAGAAAAAGACTTGGAGGGAAATTCGGGGTCAACCTCGATCTAGGGTTCCGTGCACGCGAACCGAGGATGGCCGGGGTTCTCGCCGGAGATCATGGAAGGGCGGCCGGAGAGAGCTCGGGGGAGGCACCGGAGAGGGAGGAGGCGCCGGATCTGGCGAGGGGGAGACCCGGCGGCGAGGGCTTC
>NC_057796.1:356352509-356378989 GCF_018294505.1 Triticum aestivum | reverse complement strand
GGCGGAGGCGGACGCCACGGGGCGCAGCGCGATTGGCGCGGGGCGGCGGCGCGATCTGTCCGGCCGGACCGGACACGTCCGGCTGCGGAGAGGGGAAGGGGTTAGGGTTGATCTGCGCGAAAATTCCGGGGGGATCACCTATTTATAGGTAGAGGGAGCTAGGAGATTCCAAATGGAGTGCGGTTTTCGCCCACACGATCGTGATCGAACGACCGAGAGCATGGAGGGGGCTTCGATGGGTTATTGGGCTGTTTTGGAGGGGTGTTGGGCTGCACACTCAAAAGGCCTTTGCGGTTACCCGGTTAACCGCTGGAGCATCAAACGACCTCCAAATGGAACGAAACTTGACAGGTGGTCTACCGGTGGTGTACCAAGGCCACTTGGCAAGACTCGGTCCATTCCGAAAATGTTTAACACCCGCTCATGAAAAGAGACAAGAGGGGTGCACCGGTGCATGTGGGAGTGTCGGAATGCAGAACAGACAACGGGGAAAATGCTCGGATGCATGAGACAAACACGTATGCAAATGAGATGCACATGATGACATGATATGAGATGCATGACATGAACAAAATGCAAAACGGAAAACAAAACCCGACCACGAAGGGAATATCATAACACATAGCCGAAAATGGCACGAACGACGCCGCTCGCCAGGCTCTGACTGCCAGAGCGATGCTGGTGCTCGCGGGCCGCGGCTCGGGTTTTGTCCGCGACCGGCCCGCTGCTCGTCCGCACTGGCACGGGCCGTTCGGCTCCCGACGAGCTGATTGCCGTGATCGTCATTTTCTTGGGAGCCATGGCAATGAAGAACCGCTAGGCTAACTGCTGGATCGGATTCTCATGACTACGCCCCCTACCTGGCGCGCCAAGGATGTCGGTGGAAAACGACACCTATGGGATCACAAGAATCCCTACTACGGTTGGCGGGGCGCGGGGTCGTGAGAAGAGCAGGTCTAGCAGGAAGCACACAGATCGTTTACCCAGGTTCGGGCCGCGAGGATGCGTAAAACCCTAGTCCTGCTTTGGTGGATGTATTGAGTGGTCTTGTGTTCTTGAGCTAGCTCCGGTGTGTCACTTGCCCAAAAGAGCCGAATCCCTCTCCAGTATGCCATGGGCCTCCTTTTATAGCGAAAGGGGATGCCACAGTGGCACACAGGAGGTGGAAAGGTCTACAGTGAGCGAGCTTATCGCCCGTATTACAGGACAAGACACATTTAATGTGTCGCTTAGGTGTCCCTTAGCTTTATCGGGGACGGGAACGAGGCCCGTCTTGTCCGTTGCCGCCTCGCCTTGCTTCGACACGCGCCCAGGCCAGCGATGCATGCGGCGCCATGTAGGCAGGCAGGCAGCTGAGGTGGCACGGTGGTAGGGTCTTCATGAAGATCTGCATGCCACCACGCAGGTGCTTGCTGGGTTGGCGTAGAGGCCGCCCGTCGCCACGCAGGTGCCTGCCCAGCTAGTTGAGCTAGCAGCTGCTTGGGGACGGCAGTGGAGTCTTGGTCGACGCGGGCCTGGTTGAGGCCCCGCTCACGCCCTCGGCAAGGGCCTTGCCGGGGGCCCGGCAAGGGTCTTGCCGTGGCGTTGCAGTCGTCCCCAGCAAGGCGCTTGCCGGGGGTCTTGTGGATCTTCTCAGCAAGGATCCCGCCGAGGGTCACCGTCTTCTGGTTCTCATCTGATCTCATATATGTATGGTCTTGACAAAGATCTGCATGCCACCACGGAGGTGCCTTCCGAGCCCTAGTTCCAATGTAGTTGGTTGGGTTGGAACCCGTGGGCTCAAGGGTGGCTCACTCTGTTGGCGTCGGGCGTGCCGCCCCAGCAAGGCCCTTGCCGGGGCTGCTGAGGCTGCCCCGGCAAGGGTCCTGCCGGGGGAGCCTGCTTCGCCCTTTCTGTCCTTTGTGTCTCTGATCTTGGCGTTGCCTTGGCTGTCTTGTGCTTTGGCTTCTCTCCGGCTCCCCTCCTCTGCCCTGCCAAGTGTGGCCGTGGTGCACGGCTCTGACTGCCCGTGCACAAGTAAAGGGGTACAAAGGAGTGCCCCTACTTTTGTACACCGACAGAGGGGTTAATCATAAGTGGGATGCTTGTCCAAGGAAGGGCAGTACCCAAGCACCGGTCCACCCACATATCAAATTATCAAAGTAACGAACGCGAATCATATGAGCGTGATGAAAACTAGCTTGAAGATAATTCTCATGTGTCCTCGGGAGCGTTTTCCTTTACATAAGAGTTTGTCCAGGCTTGTCCTTTGCTACAAAAAGGATTGGGCCACCTTGCTGCACCTTATTTACTTTTATTACTTGTTACCCGTTACAAATTACCTTATCACAAAACTATCTATTACCGATAATTTCAGTGCTTGCAGAGAATACCTTACTGGAAACCGCTTGTCATTTCCTTCTGCTCCTCGTCGGGTTCGACACTCTTACTTATCGAAAGGACTACGATAGATCCCCTATACTTGTGTGTCATCAATATGCACTTGATATATGTGAATAAAATTTGTGGATTATTTATGCTTGCAGGTTTACCCGGAGATGAAGTTAAGAAGAAGGTTTTCCCTTTATGTTTAAAGGGAAAAGCATTGTCATGGTATAGGCTATGCAATGATATTGGATCTTGGAATTGAAATCGATTGAGAATACCTTACTGAAAACAGCTTGTCATTTCCTTCTGCTCCTCGTTGGGTTCGACACTCTTACTTATCGAAAGGACTACGATAGACCCCTATACTTGTGGGTCATCAATATGCACTTGATATATGTGAAAGAAATTCTTGGATTATTTAAGCTTGCAGGTTTACCCAGAGATGAATTTAAGAAGAAGGTTTTCCCTTTATCTTTAAAGGGAAAAGCATTGTAATGGTATAGGCTATGCGATGATATTGGATCTTGGAATTGGAATCGATTGAAATTGGAGTTTCACCATAAAAAATATCCTATGCATCTAGTTCATCGTGATCGGAATTATATATATAATTTTTGGCCTCGTGAAGGAGAAAGTATTGCTCTAGCTTGGGGGAGGCTTAAGTCAATGTTCTATTCATGCCCCAATCATGAGCTCTCAAGAGAAATTATTATTCAGAATCTTTATGCTTGGCTTTCTCATAATGATCGATCCATGCTTGATAGTTCTTGTGCTGGTTCTTTTATGAAGAATACTATTGAACTCCGGTGGGGTCTCTTAGAAAGAATTAAACGTAACTTTGAATATTGGGAACTCGACGAAGGTAAAGAGTCAGGTATTAAGCTTAAGTATGATTGTGTTAAATCTTTTATGAATACCGATGCTTTTCAAAAGTTTAGCACTAAATATGGAGTTGACTTTGAGATAGTAGCCTCCTTTTGTGAATCTTTTGCTACTCATGTTGATCTCCCTAAAGAGAAGTGGTTTAAATATCACCCACCTATTAAAGAAGAAATTAAAGAACCGGTAATAGCTAAATATGAAACTATTATTTATAATGTTGATCCAGTTGTTCCTACTGCTTATATTGAAAAACCACCTTTCCCTGTTAGGATGAGGGAACATGCTAAAGTTTCAACTGTGGTCAACAAAAGTTATATTAGAACACCTAAGCCAGCTAAACAAATCAAGGAGTGTTGCTATGGTTAAAGATCTCCTGGAACAAATTATAGATGTTCATGTAATTTACTTCTATGATGAAGTTGCTAGAATTGCCAAACCTGATAAAAAGGATAAACATAGACCCCTTGTTGGCATGACTGTTGTCTTAGTTAAAATAGGATATCACTGTTATCATGGTTTATGTGACACAGGTGCTAGCGTGAGTGCTATTCCTTTTACCTTATATCAAGAAATTATGAATGATATAGCACCCGCTGAAATAGAAGACATAGATGTTACTATTAAACTTGCTAATAGAGACACCATCACACCACTCGGGATTGTTAGAAACATTGAAGTCTTGTGTGGGAAAACAAAATATCCTTCTGATTTTCTTGTTCTTGGTTCCCCACAAGATGACTTTTGTCCCATTATCTTTGGTAGACCTTTCTTGAACATCGTTAATGCTAAAATAGATTGTGAGAAACAAACTGTAGGTGGCAGCTTTGGTGATGAGTCTCATGAGTTTAATTTTTCCAAGTTTAGTAGAAAACCTCATAAAACGAATTGCCTAGTAAGAATGAAATTATTGGTCTTGCTTCTATTGTTGTACCTCCTACTGATCCTCTAGAACAATATTTGCTAGACCATGAAAATGATTTGCATATGCATGAAAGAAATGAAATGGATAAGATTTTCTTTGAACAACGTCCTTTGCTTAAACACAATTTCCCTATTGAAACTCTAGGAGGTCCTCCTCCACCTAAAGGTGATCCTGTGTTTGAATTAAAACAATTGCCAGACACTTTGAAATATGCTTATCTTGATGAGAAGATATATCCTGTTATTATTAGTGCTAACCTTTCAGAACATGAAGAAGAAACATTATTGAAAGTTCAAAGGAAGCACCAAGCTTCTATTGGATATACTCTTGATGATCTTAAGGGCATTAGTCCCACTCTATGTCAGCACAATATTAATATGGGACCTAATGCTAAACCCGTTGTTGATCACCAACGTTGGTTAAATCCGAAGATGAATGAAGTGGTAAGAACAAAAATATTAAAACTTCTGGAAGCAGGTATAATCTATCCTATAGCTGATAGTAGATGGGTATGTCCTATTCATTGTGTCCCTAAGAAGGGACTGTTGTTCCTAATGATAAGAATGAACTCATTCCACAAATAATTGTTACAGGCTATAGAATAGTAATTGATTTTAGAAAATTAATCAAAGCAACTAGAAAAGATCATTACACTCTGCCTTTTATTGATCAAATGCTAGAAGGATTATCTAAGCACACACATTTTTGCTTCCTTGATGGATATTCTAGTTTTTCACAAATACCTGTTTCTCAACTTGATCAAGAAAATACCACTTTTACTTATCCTTTTGGAACTTACGCTTACAGACGTATGCCTTTTGGTTTATACAATGCACCTGATACCTTTCAAAGATGTATGCCTGCTATATTCTCTAACTTTTGTGAAAAGATTGTTGAGGTTTTCATGGATGACTTTTCTGTTTATGGGAAGTCTTTTGATGATTGTTTCTTTTGATGATTGTTTAAGCAATCTTGATCGAGTTTTGCAGAGATGTGAGCAAACAAATCTTGTCTTGAATTGGGAGAAGTGCAACTTTATGGTTAATGAAGGTATTGTTTTGGGCCATAAAATTTCTGAAAGAGGTATTGAGGTGGACAAAGCTAAGGTTGATGCAATTGAGAAAATGCCATGTCCTAAAGATATCAAAGGTATTCATAGTTTCCTTGGTCATGCTGGTTTCTATAGGAGATTTATCAAAGAGTTTTCTAAAATTTCTAGGCCTCGTACACATATTTTGCAAAAGGATATTCCTTTTGTTTTTATGATGATTGTTTAGAAGCCTTCAAAACACTCAAGAAAGCCTTAATTTCTACACCTATTGTTCAACCACCTGATTGGAACTTGCCTTTCGAAATTATGTGTGATGCTAGTGATTATGCTGTTGGTGCTGTTCTAGGACAAAGAGTTGATAAGAAACTAAATGTTATTCATTATGCTAGTAAATCTAGACAGTGCACAACGAAATTATGCTACTATTGAAAAAGAATTTCTAGCAGTGGTGTTTGCTTGTGATATATTTAGATCTTACATTGTTGACTCTAAAGTTATTGTTCACACCGATCATGCTGCTATAAAATATCTTATGGAAAAGAAAGATGCTAAACCTAGACTTATTCATTGGGTTCTCTTGCTACAAGAATTTGATTTGCATATCACTGATAGAAAAGGAGCAGAGAACCCCATGGCTGATAACTTGTCTAGGTTGGAGAATGTCCTTGATGATCCACTACCTATTGATGATAGTTTGCCTGATGAGCAGTTAGCTGTAATAAATGTTTCTCATAACACTCCTTGGCATGCTGACTATGCTAATTACATTGTTGCTAAATATTTACCACATAGTTTCACATACCAACAAAAGAAAAAACTCTTCTATGATTTAAGACATTAGTTCTGGGATGACCCTCATCTTTATAAAGAAGGAGTAGATGGTATCATTAGACGTTGTGTACCTGAGCATGAACATGAACAAATCCTACAGAAATGTCACTCCAAAGCTTATGGAGGACATCATGCGGGGGACATAACTACTCACACGGTATTGCAATATGGGTTTTATTGGCCACTCTCTTCAAGGATGCTCGTAAGTTTGTCTTATCTTGTGATGAATGTCAAAGAATAGGTAATATCGGTAAGCGTCAAGAAATGCCTATGAATTATTCACTTGCTGTTGAACCATTTGATGTTTGGGGATTCAATTACATGGGACCTTTTCCTTCCTCTAATGGGTATACTCATATTTTGGTTGCTGTTGATTATGTTACTAAGTGGGTAAAAGCTATTCCAACTAGTAGTGCTGATCACAACACCTCTATTAAAATGCTTAAAGAAGTTATTTTCCCAAGGTTTGGAGTCCCTAGAAATTTAATGACGGATGGTTGTTCACACTTTATTCATGGTGATTTCCGTAAAATGCTTGCCAAGTATGATGTTAACCATAGAATTGCATCACCCTATCATCCTCAGTCTAGTGGTCAAGTTGAACTTAGCAATAGAGAAATAAAATTAATTTTGCAAAAGACTGTCAATAGGTCTCAGAAGAATTGGTCCAAGAAATTAGATGATGCACTTTGGGCTTATAGAACAACATATAAAAATCCTATGGGTATGTCTCCTTATAAAATGGTTTATGGAAAGGCTTGTCATTTGCCTCTTGAGTAAGAATATAAAGCTTATTGGGCAATTAAAGAACTCAATAATGATTTCAAACTTGCTGGTGAGAAGAGGTTATCTGATATTAGCTCATTAGATGAATGGAGAACTCAAGCTTATGAAAATGCCAAGTTATTTAAAGAAAAAGTTAAAGATGGCATGATAAAAGAATCCAAAAGCGTGAGTTCAAAGTTGGAGAATATGTTCTTTTGTACAACTCTCGTTTCAGATTCTTTGCCGGAAAACTCCTCTCCAAATGGGAAGGACCCTATGTTATCGCGGAGGTTTATCTCTGGAGCTATCAAAATAAATAATGTCGAATGTACTAACCCGAAGGTTGTGAATGGGCAATGAATAAAACGTTATATCTCAGGTACGCCCATTAATGTTGAAAGCAATATTATCCAAACTATGACACCGGAAGAACACATAAAAGAAACCTTCTGAAACACTCCAAAATCGTGAAAAAGAGGAGGTACATGATACGGTAAGTAAACAGACTCCAAAAAATCAGCAAAAATATTTTTTGTCCGTTTTGGAATATAACAAAAATTAGGAAATAAGAAACTACCAGGAAGGTGACACTGGTGGGCACAAGACACCAGGGCGCGCCTGGCTTGCCAGGCGCGCCCAGGTGGTTTGTGCCCACCTCGAGTACCTTCCGAACTCCGTTTTTTCTTTTGTTTGCTTGTTTCCTAAGTAAAAAATCTTTATATACCCCCCGAACCTATTGACCACCATATCGCGGAGAAATCTCCTATTTTCTTTTCTCGCTATTTTTGGTCAGATCTGTTGAGCCAGGCATCATGTCTTCTTCTTCCTCCAACAACGTGGAAGAGGATGCTTGGTTGATGAAGATCGAGCTGAAGAGAGAAGAGCCCATTGAAGCCGCAAGGTGGCCACCGGAGATTAAGCGTCGGTGGTTGAGCAGGCCTGGCCTGCTGAGGATGAAGAAGAAGATATCCTTAAACCTTACTATGATCATCTCACCCCCACCGAGATCGAAGCCTTTCGGATCATCGAAATGGTTCATGTGCAAAATAAATATCTCACCCATGAAAATATTCTGTTGCAAGAGCACATCATCGCCCTCTGGAGCATCATCCGTAGATTGGAGAATCTCTTGATCATGAATGAGAAGATCGCTACCACTTCATCACCACTACCTCCTTCTTCATCACCAAAAGAAAATTGAGTAGCCTGGTATGTGCACTCCCCTTGGCTTACGCCAAGCTTGGGGGAGGTGCCCTGGTATCGTATCATCTTCACTATCTTTTGCCTTTACTTATCTTAGTTTGATCCATAGTTATCTTTTGCTTTAGATGAATAAAAGTTTAGTTCGATCCTTTCTTTTTGAGAGTTTGCTTAGTGATCTATCCTTGTAATCGTGTGCGAGATATATAATAAAGTTTAGTTTGAGTTTTGCTTTCTTTACTTTCATGTTGCAATAAAAAAGAAATAAATGAAAAAGATCATATGCTAATCTTATGGTAGGTAATAACACCACATAAGGAAAAGTACAAGTAGAAAATTTTATTGGAGATTGACAAACATAGCATTGGTCAATGATGCAATTCATGAAAGAATTAATAAGGGAAGAGAAGTTTCACATGCAAATACACTATCTTGGAAATCTTTTGTGATTGTGAGCCCCCATCAAAATATTATATGCCAAAATTGTTGATGTTGGACAAGGAAGACAACGTAATGATTTATGTTTGTTCATATTCACATAGAAGTTATATTGTCATAGATCCTTCAACATGTGGTGCTTGCCCCCCGTCTTTGCTAGCCAAAAATTCCACACCAAGTAGAGATACTACTTGTGCATCCAAAAACCCTTAAACCCAATTCTTATTTTCAAGAGTCCACCATACCTACATAAGGATTGAGTAAGATCCTTCAAGTAAGTCGTCATCGGTGCAATATAGCAATAAAAATTGCTTCTAAAAGTGTTAGATCATTTAGTGTAAGAGAAAATTGAGCGTTGTATGAACTTGTGATAGCAAAGAATAAAAGCACCAGACTGCATAATAAAGGTTGCTATCATAAGGGGCAATATAACGTGACGTTCTTTTGCACTAAGGGGTTGAGCATACAAACAAAAAGTGCATGGCAACCTCTGCTTCCCTCCGCGTAGGGCCCATCTTTTACTTTCATGTATTTACTTTTATGCAAAGAGTCAAGTTTTCTATCTTTTATTTTTAATTTTCTCTTTTGGCAAACATCATGTGGTGAGGAAAGATCAAGGCACATATATCCAGTTGGATGTGGGTAGCATGAGTTATTATTGTTGACATTACCCTTGAGGTGAATACGTTGGGAAGCGAAACTATAAGCCCACATCTTTCTATGTGTCCGGTTGAAACGTTTTTCTCATGTGTATGCGGTGAGTGTTAGCAATCATAGAAGACTACAATATGGTTGAGTATGTGGACTTGCCTAAAGGCTCCAATACGTGACCCTTCTTGAAAAAATGATGAATTATACTTGCAAAGTTGACTGAGAACATAGTTTGTTGGTTTCCAATAGAGTTTATGCTTTATACTTCGATGTTGTGATGAATTGTTACTTATTCATGAGAAGTCTATGATAAAAGTTCTATGATAAACTTCTATGTTTAAGTTTGTTGTTGTTATAATAATTTACATGATGCTTCTATGTCCGTATTTTGTTTTTATCGACACCTCTCTCTCTAAGCATGTGGGCATGTTTTCGATTTTGGTTTTCGCTTGAGGACAAGCGAGGTCTAAGCTTGGGGGAGTTGATACATCCATTTTGCATCATGTTTACCTACTGTTATTTATAATTTTTTAATGCATAATAATGCTATTTGGAGTAATTCTAATGCCTTTTCTCTCATAATTTGCAAGGTTCACACAAAGAGGGAGAATTCCGGCAGCTGGAAATCTGGACCTGGAAAAGCTACGTCAGGCCACCTATTCTGAACAACTCCAAATAAGCTAAAACTTCATGAGGAATTTTTATGAAATAAATAAGAAATAGTGGATCAAATAACTACCGGAGGGGGGCCACCTGGTGAGCACAAGACACTAGGGCGCGCCTGGCCCCCCAGGCGCACCCTGGTGGGTTATGCTGAGCCCAGCCCACCTCCGGTGCCCATCTTCTGGTATATAAGTCATTTTGACCTAGAAAAAAATAAGGGGAGGACTTTCGGGACGGAGCGCCGCCATCTCGAGGCAGAACTTGGGCAGGAGCACTTTTGCCCTCCGGCGGAGCGATTCCGCCGGGGGAACTTCCCTTCGGGGGGGGGGAATGATCGTCATCATCATCACCAAGAACTCTCCCATCTTGGGGAGGGAAATCTCAACATCTTCAAGAGCACCATCTCCTCTCAAACCCTAGTTCATCTCTTGTGTTCAATCTTTGTATCGGAACTATAGATTGGTACTTGTGGGTGACTAGTAGTGTTGATTACATCTTGTAGTTGACTACTATATGGTTTATTTGGTGGAAGATTATATGTTCAGATCCAATATGCTATTTAATACCCCTCTGATCTTGAGCATGATTATCATTTGTGAGTAGTTACTTTTGTTCTTGAGGTCACGGGAGAAATCTTGTTGCAAGTAATCATGTGAACTTGATATGTGTTCGATATTTTGATAGTATGTATGTTGTGATTCCCTTAGTGGTGTCATGTGAATGTCAACTACATGACACTTCACCATATTTGTGCCTAAGGGAATGCATTGTGGAGTAATAATTAGATGATGGGTTGCGAGAGTGACAGAAGCTTAAACCCTAGTTTATGCGCTATTCCATAAGGCACCGATTGTATCCAAAAGTATAATGCTATGGTTAGAATTTATTCTTAAAAGTTTTGTTTTTGTTGCGGATGCTTCCGAGGGGGTTAATCATAAGTAGGAGGTTTGTTCAAGTAAGAAAAACACCTAAGCATAGATCCACCCACATATCAAATTATCAAAGTAGAGAACACAAATCGAACCAACATGATGAAAGTGACTAGATGAAATTCCTGTGTACCCTTAAGAATGCTTTGCTTACTATAAGAGATAGTTTTGGCCTATCCATTGCCTCAAAAGGATTGGGCTACTGATACATCTCCAACGTATCTATAATTTTTGATTGTTCCATGCTGTTATATTATCATTCTTGGATGTTTTACAATCATTTTATAGCCATTTCATATCATTTTTGGTACTAACCTATTGGCATAGTGCCAAGTGCCAGTTGCTGTTTTCTACATGTTTTTTACATCGCAGGAAATCAATACCGATTGGAGTCCAAACGCAGCGAAACTTTTTTGGATTTTTTTGGACTAGAGGACATCCAGTGGGCCGAAGAAGCGCCGCGGGAGTGCTGCGAGGGGAGCACAACCTACCAGGGCCCGCCTGGAGGCCCAGGCGCGCCCTAGTGGGTTGTGCCCACCTCGGGTGCCCCCTGAACCGACTCTTTGATCTATAAATACCCCAATATTCCAGAAACCCTAGGGGTGTTGACGAAAATCAATTCTAGCCGCCACATAGTCCAGAACCACCAGATCCAATCTAGACACCATCACGGAGGGGTTCACCACTTCCATTGGTGCCTCTCCGATGATGCGTGAGTCGTTCTTTGTAGACCTACGGGTCCGTAGTTAGTAGCTAGAAGGCTTCCTCTCTCTCTTTTGATTCTCAATACAATGGTCTCTTGGAGATCCATATGATGTAACTCTTTTTGCCATGTGTTAGTTGGGATCCAATGAACTTTGAGTTTATGATCAGATCAATCTTTTTATCTGTGAAAGTTATTTGAGTCTTCTTTGATCTCTAATATGCATGATTGCTTATAGCCTCATATTTATTCTCCGATATTTGTTTTTTTAGCCAACTTGATCTATTTATCTTGCAATGGGAAGAGGTGCTTTGTAGTGGGTTCGATCTTACGGTGCTTGATCCCAGTGAAAGAAAGGGAACTGACACGTATGTATCATTGCTACTAAGGATAAAACGATGGGGTCTATTTCTACATAAATATATCTTGTCCACATCATGTCATCGTTATTATTGCATTACTTCGTTTCTCCATGAACTTAATACACTAGATGCATGCTGGATAGCGTTCGATGTGTGGAGTAATAGTAGTAGATGCAGGCAGGAGTCAGTCTACTAATCTTGGACGTGATGCCTATATAATGATCATTGCCTAGATATCATCATGATTATTTGAAGTTCTATCAATTGCCCAACAGTAATTTGTTCACCCACCGTTTGCTTTCTTTCTCGAGAGAAGCCACTAGTGAAATCTACGGCCCCCGAGTCTCTTATTTAATATATTTGCCTTTGCGATCTATTTTATTTGCCTTTTATTTCCAGATCTATTAAAAAAAAGAAAAATATCTTGCTTCACTTTATTTTATTTGGCGTTCGATCTATCAATATTTACTACTCTCTCACGTCCGTTTGCCAATTTCTGGCGCCGTTACCCGAAAGGGATTGACAACCCCTTTTACATGCCGGGTTGCGAGTATTTGTTATTTATGTGCAGGTGTTGTTTACATAGTATTGCTTGGTCATCGTACTGGTTCGATAACCTTGTCTCATCACTGAGGGAAATACCTACCGCCGCTGTGCTGCATCATCCCTTCCACTTTGGGGAAATACGGACGTAGCTTCAAGCCGCATCAAAAGGAATTTCTGGCGCCGTTGCCGGGGAGGATCTTCAACATATAACAGGTTCCTAATCACAAATCTCATCTCCTCGCAATTTACATTATTTGCCATTTGCCTCTCGTTTTCCACTCCCCCACTTCACAACAATTTTCGTTTTATTTGCCCTCTTTTTCGTTCGCTGTTTTCTTGCGTGGATCTGTTTTTGATTGCAATCTTGTTGCGTAGTCACAATGACTCAAGAGAACACAACGTTGTGTGATTTCTCAAATACCAACAACAATGAATTTATTGGCACTCCGCTTGCTCCTCCCGCCACTAGTGCGAAGTCTTGTGATAATAATACTGCTCTGCTAAATCTTGTTATGAAAGGTTAATTTTCTGGTACTCCTAATGAGGATACCGGGTCCCATCTTAATACCTTCGTGGAATTACGTGATATGCAAAAGAAAAAATATGTGGACAATGATGTTGTGAAGATGAAATTATTTCCGTTTTCTTTGCGAGATTCTGCAAAAATTTGGTTTTCTTCTTTTCCTCGCAATAGTATCGATTCTTCGAATAAGTGCAAAGATGCTTTTATCACTAAGTATTTTCCGCCCGCCAAAATTATTTCTCTTAGAACCCAGATCATGAATTTCAAGCAACTTGAACATGAGCATGTTGCACAATCTTGGGAAAGGATGAAAATGATGCTAGGAATTGCCCAACTCATGGGTTAAATCTTTGGATGATCATACAAAGTTTTTATGTGGGGTTGAATTTTGTTTGTCGTAATATTTTAGATTCCGCCGTGGGTGGTACTTTTATGGAAATTACTTTGGGTGAAGCCACCAAATTGCTTGATAATATCATGGCAAATTATTCACAATGGCATACCGAAAGAGCTCCTACTAGTAAAAAAGTTAATTCGGTTGAAGAAATTTCTTCTTTGAGTGAAAAAGTTGATGCTCTTATGAAATTGGTTGCTAGTAAAAGTGCTCCTATTGATTTTAATGATATGCCTTTGTCTACTTCGATTGAGCAAAATAGTGATGCCGTAGATGTGAAATTTATCTCGCGAAATAATTTCAATAATAATGCTTATAGAGGTAATTTTAATCCTAGGACATTTCCTAGTAATTCCTCTAATAATTATGGTAATTCCTATGGTAATCCTTCTTATAATAACAATATGAATACCTCTGATCTTGAGAATAATATTAAAGAATTTATCAACACACAAAAAGTTTTCAACACTACAATGGAAGAAAAGTTGAATAAGATTGATGATTTGTCTAGAAGTGTTGATAGAATTTCTCATGATGTGGAAAATCTCAAGATGAAATTTTTTGTGCCTAAAGTTGAGGAATCAATTAAAGCTCTTTATGTTTCTATGGATGAAAGTAAGAAAAGAACCGCTATGCTTAGAGCTAAAAGAGCTTTTTTAGAAAAAGGGTTTTCTAGTGATTGCTTTCATAAAAGTGATGAAGATCTTAAAATGATTGGTGTTTCTTCTATTGATTCCTTGTTTAGTAAAATTAATATTGATGAAAAATGGACTGGAGAAGAGTCAACTTTAGTTAGAAGGCATCTTGATAATTCGGAGGGTGAAAATCTTGTTGAGAAAATTGATAAAAGTGGGTTTGAAGAGGTCAAGACTTTTACTAGTGATGTGCCCACTCTTTTGGATTACAAAGACTTTAATTATTATAGTTGCTCTTTGATTGATTGTATTTGTTTGTTGCAATCCATGATAATTCACCCCATGCTTATGAACAAAATAAAGCTTTTACTAAACATATTGTTGATGCTATGATGAAAACTTTGGAAGAAATGTTGGAATTAGAAGTTTCAATTCCTAGAAAATTACATGATGAGTGGGAACCTACTATAAAAGTCAAGATTAAAAGTGTTTTGCTTTGTGTGACTTGGGTTCTAGTGTTTATACAATTCCGAAATCTTTATGTTATGTGCTTGGTCTTACCGATATCGAAGAATGTTCTTTAAATTTGCACTTGGCGGATTCTACTATCAAAAAGCCTATGGGAAGAATTAATGATGTTCTTATTCTAGCAAATAGGAATTGTGTGCCCATAGATTTTATTGTTCTTGATATTGATTGTAATCCGTCTTGTCCAATTATTCTTGGTAGACCGTTTTTATGCACTATTCGTGTTGTGATTGATATGAAAGAAGGCAATATTAAATTCCAATTTCCACTAAGGAAGGGTATGGAACACTTCCCCAGAACAAGAATTATACCTCCATATGAATCAATCGTGAGGGAAACTTATGGATCTCGAAACAAAGATGACAAAACTTAGATCCTTGCTTTATGCCTAGCTAGGGGCGTAAGACAATAGCGCTTGTTGGGAGGCAACCCAATGAATAAAATTTATTTTACTTTTTGCTTTCTGTTCTTGAGTGTTTGTACAATTATGCTACTGGTATTATTGTGTTTCTTGTGTTTTAATTAGTGTTTCTGCCAAGCAAAGCCTTTAGGATCTTCTTGGGTGGTAGTCGTTTGATCTTGCTGAAAAACAGAAACTTCCGCGCCCAATTTTTTTTTGTTAAAAATCACAGAAGCGTGATAAAATAGTAAAATACCCATTATTTTTGCAAAAGATTAACACACAAATTGCTCACTGGGTTCTAATTTTTTCAGAATTTTTGGAGTTACAGAAGTATTCAAATTTTTTAGATTGCTACACACTGTTCTGTTTTTGACAGATTCTGTTTTTTTTGCGTTGTGTGCTTGTTTTGATGATTCTATGGTTTTCTTTGATGAGTTTTTGCCATAGAAAAGTTGGAATACAGTAGATATAATGCAAGAATAAAATATGTATTGGTTTGCTTCAGTACTTATAGTAGTGATTTGCTTTCTTATACTAACGGATCTCACGAAGGTTTTGTTGAGTTTTGTGTGATTGAAGTTTTCAAGTTTTGGGTTATCTTACGATGGTTGAAGGAATAAGGAGTAAGAAGAGCCTAAGCTTGGGGATTCCCATGGCATCCCAAGCTATTATCCAAAGAGAAGTAAGCAACTAAGCTTGGGGATGCTCCGAGTGGCATCCCCTCCTTCTTCTAACGGCCATCGGTATTTTACTCGAAGCTATATTTTTATTCGTCACATACTATGAGTTTTTCTTGGAGCGTATTGTATGATATGAGTCTTTGATTGTTTTGATTTGTGTTCTAAGTCTTGAATCCTTGTTGGACACCTATTTTAGAGAGCCAAAATTATGCCATGACTTGTTAGAATTGCTCTCTATGCTTCACTTAAATTTTTATTAGCTATGGATTTGCTCTAGTGCTTCAATTATATCTTTTTGAGCACGGTGTGCTTGGTTATTTTTGAAGAAATGCTCTCTTGCTTCACTTAGATTTATTTGAGAGTTAGTAATTTTTTTAAGAAGTTCTCTCTTGCTTCACTTAAATTAATTTGAGAGAAAGAAATATTATGCTCATGATCTTCACTTATATTTGTTTGAGCTTATCAAAAGCAACACTTGAAAATTAGTCCCAAAGTGACAGATATCCAAGAAGGATATAATAAAAACTTTCATGAAGATCATTGGACAAAATAAACATGATTCCTTGTAATAGTTTTGAGATATGATGATGCGATATGTGTGTCATGTTGATGAGTAATTGTGCTTTAGTAAGAATATTGGTGTTAAGATTTGTGATTCCCTATGCAAGCACGAAAGTCAATAGTTATGCAATGAAATTACATCCTACTTGTGGTGCATTATTCGGTGTTAATTATGCTTAATGCTCGCTTAAGAGATTATTCGTTTCTTGGTTGGTCGCTTCTCAATCTTTTGCTAGCCTTCATTTTGCACTAAGTATGATCACTACTTGTGCATCCAAAAACCTTTAAACCAATTTTGCCACATGAGTCCACTACATCTACCTATATGTGGTATTCTTTTGCCGTTCTAAGCAAATTTGTATGTGCCATCTCTAATTTTCAAAATAAACTTCCCTTTTGTGTGTTCGTACCACTCGCGAGGCGGTGAGGGGTGACTAATATTTTCCATGCTAGATGTGTTATTCTCACGATGAGTGTTTATTCACTTGTCATTGCACGAGAGTAAGGCAAAGGTATTAGGGATGCCCAGTCCAGGAATGAAAAATGAATTTACTTTATGTTGTCAAATAATAAATTCCTTGGAAAGTGTTGGTACGGAGGTCACCCGTGGATATGGTTAGCCATGGAAAGTGAAAGTATGATGGAAAAAGGAATAAACTTTCCTTTCTGTTTGGGAACCGCCTATGATATATCTAGCATGGAAAGTGTTGGGAACTCTAAGTCATTTTCGTTGGTGGGAAAAGCACACCTCCCAAAATGTTTTTATCTCTAAGTTTTTCGCTTTGAGCTCTGGCACCTCTACAAATCCCTACTTCCCGCCGCGAAGGGCCTTTCTTTACTTTATGCAATTTTTATTTTCAATTTGAGTCTCCATCTTCTCTTATAAAGCACCAACTAGGAGGCACTATGATCACACTTGAGCAATGGGTGTAGTTAATATGCGAGTGTGTTTCATGAATGGATCATTGATTGAGCATGATGGGCTAGGGATAACTTATTTTAGCGTTGATATTTTGAAAGACGTGGTTTCTTGTTGATATGCTTGAGTATTTAAGTCATCATGTCAAAACTAGACTGTTGCCTTGAACCATATAAAAGTCCAAATGTCCATGCTATAAAGAAAACAATATGAGATGACATGTTAGGCAGCATTCCACATAAAAATTATGTTTTTATCATTTACCTACTCGAGGACAAGCAGGAATTAAGCTTGGGATGTTGATACGTATCCAACGTATCTATAATTTTTGATTGTTCCATGCTGTTATATTATCATTCTTGGATGTTTTATAATCATTTTATAGCCATTTTATATCATTTTTGGTACTAACCTATTAACATAGTGCCAAGTGCCAGTTGCTATTTTCTACATGTTTTTTACATCGCAGGAAATCAATACCGATTGGAGTCCAAACGCAGCGAAACTTTTTTGGATTTTTTTGGAGTAGAGGACATCTAGTGGGCCGAAGAAGCGCCTGGGGGGGTGCTCCGAGGGGAGCACAACCCACCAGGGCGCGCCTAGAGGCCCATGCGCGCCCTGGTGGGTTGTGCCCACCTCGGGTGCCCCCTGACCGGACTCTTTGATCTATAAATACCCCAATATTCCAGAAACCCTAGGGGAGTCGACGAAAATCAATTCTAGCCGCCACATAGTCCAGAACCACCAGATCCAATCTAGACACCATCACGGAGGGGTTCACCACTTCCGTTGGTGCCTCTCAGATGATGCATGAGTAGTTCTTTGTAGACCTACGGGTCCGTAGTTAGTAGCTAGATGGCTTCCTCTCTCTCTTTTGATTCTCAATACAATGGTCTCTTGGAGATCCATATGATGTAACTCTTTTTGCGGTGTGTTTGTTAGCATCCGATGAACTTATTTTTATGATCAGATCTATCTTTTTATCCATGAAAGTTATTTGAGTCTTCTTTGATCTCTTATATGCATGATTGCTTATAGCCTCGTATTTCTTCTCTGATATTTGAGTTTGTTTGGCCAACTTGATCTATTTCTCTTGCAGTGGGAAGAGGTGCTTTGTAGTGGGTTTGATCTTACGGTGCTTGATCCCAGTGAAAGAAGAGGAACCGACACGTATGTATCGTTGCTACTAAGGATAAAACGATGGGGTCTATTTATACATAAATAGATCTTGTCTACATCATGTCATCGTTCTTATTGCATTACTCCATTTCTCCATGAACTTAATACACTAGATGCATGCTGGATAGCGGTCGATGTGTGGAGTAATAGTAGTAGATGCAGGCAGGAGTCGGTCTACTAATCTTGGACGTGATGCCTATATAATGATCATTGCCTGGATATCATCATGATTATTTGAAGTTCTATCAATTGCCCGACAGTAATTTGTCCACCCACCGTTTGTTTTTTTCTCGAGAGATGCCACTAGTGAAATCTATGGCCCCCGGGTCTCTTCTTTAATATATTTGCCTTTGCGATCTATTTTATTTGCCTTTTATTTTCAGATCTATTAAACCAAAAATACAAAAATACCTTGCTACACTTTATTTTATTTGGCATTCGATCTATTAATATTTACTACTCTCTCACGTCTGTTTGCCATTTTCTGGTGCCGTTACCCGAAAGGGATTGACAACCCCTTTTACACGTCGGGTTGCGAGTATTTGTTATTTGTGTGCAGGTGCTGTTTACGTAGTGTTGCTTGGTTCTCGTACTGGTTCGATAACCTTGGTATCATCACTGAGGGAAATACCTACCGCCGCTGTGTTGCATCATCCCTTCCTATTTAGGGAAATACTGATGTAGCTTCAAGCCACATCAGCTATCTTGGTGCACTTTTGTTACTATTATTGTTACTTGCTCGTTACAAATTATCTTGCTATCAAACTACTCTATTACTTACAATTTCGGCACTTGCAGACATTACCTTGCTGAAAACCACTTGTCATTTCCTTCTGCTCCTCATTGGGTTCGGCACTCTTACTTATCGAAAAGGCTACAATTGATCCCATATACTTGTGGGTCAACAATTCCTGAAGCAGTTCACTCAAGATTACCTCGCAAAGTACATGATTGGTGGACACGCAATGCAGGTTAAAGTATTTCATCCGGACTACAATGAGCATCGAGAAGTCCTAATGAAGACAGTGAAGGATGGACGGGCAGCCATCACAAGGGGTTGGCCTAGAATCGTGCTTCAACCTTGTGCCTGTGCACAGTTGGGCAACAAACCCAGGGTTTGTTGCACCGACAGAAGCCCCCGGGCCTGCCCCGAACGCGCTGATGAGCGTCGTCGGGGTAGGGCCTAATAAGTGCACATGCAAGGTTGCTGAAGGGGTTGGCCCCTTGAGGTTTCCATTGCTGCTTCATTAGTCTTGATTTTGGGGAAGTTTCCGGTTTCCCCGCCCGTGGTGTAAAGCCAATAGTGGTGGGGCCGCTCCAGTGATGGCCCGTGAATGACTTTAACGCACGGGGTAGAAACCGCCAAATTACCCTTCCCACAGCGTGCCCTTATCCTTAGCCACGTATGTTGCATGCATCACGCGGGGTAGGTAACCGAGACGCGTGGCGTGGGAGAGCATCAAGGTGAGGGTCCGCCCGCCTTGAATTGGTGGAGGAGGGCGGTGGTCAACCGTTGATGGAGCAGCTACCCTTCCCCGCCAGCCTATAAAAGGGAGGGTGGAGGAGGGCGGAGTCATCCATCTCTGCATTCCTCTTTCTTCTTCCCTTGTTCTCTACTTCCGCCACTGATGCTAAAGAGAAGATCCTGGGGCCAGCCCCCGGGCTCCAGTTTGGGATTTCCCTTGGATCTGAGAGGGTGGTTCGGGCGGCGCGGTGTCAACGCCGGGAGTGGCAACCCCGGTGTGCTTGCCGCCGGGTCGCCCGTGTCCTTGACTTCAGTGGGTGGGACGTGAACAACACCATATCGCAGCTCAAGATGAGCACGGCGCGTGGTAGTCGACCGCTCCCAATTCTCCCTCTTTCTGCGGCATCCGGGAGGAGCCGTAGGAGAGATTCGCCGCTAATGAGGGGAATCTGGCTCCTCCTGGGCGCGATCTTCTCGTCGAATAGGAAGGCTCCTTGCTTTCTCACACGTCTTCAGGACGTGCGGTTACTTCCAACGCCAGGGTTCCCGGGGCCGACCATGCGCTTTGTAGAAGGGCTTAGAGAGCATGGTGCCCGGCGTGGTGGTCACACCGAGGTCTTCGGGTGGTAGCGATGTGGACGGCAGCGGCAACCCACGACGAGTCAAGAATGGGGGCGACCGTTTCGACGAGTCGTGTTTGTCGGTGACTCCATACCTCACATCTGGTCCTCCGGCAGCGTCATCATCCACGCCTGCCCTCCGGTTTCTTCCTCCTTGCTGGGGAGCAGCGCCGTCCTGATCCCGAGGCACTGAATCCCAGCCGTGCCTGCCTCCGGCCCCTTCGACCTCTTCCTGCAGGGGATGGACAGGGGCAAAGGCATAACGGGGCACTTATCTTTTTTCAATCTTAAATCTGTAGGCAATCGCCAAATTTTAATTCAAATAATGTAATCTCTCGAGTCCATCTTTGTGTTATGTAATGCTTGTACTTGTGTTAGCATATGAATGAAAAAGATGAACCTTGCCGGGAACCCGTGCATGTGTATGTCCATGCAGAGGTGGAGTGCCTCTTAAATAAAAATAAACGAGTTTCCCCAGTAGGATATCCTGCCAGCACCCTCTTTGTCTGCCGGAGAGCTCCGTCTGTCGGGGAACAGACAGAGGGGCCAGCCCCCCGCCAACTCCTTTTTACCAAAGGCTACTGTGACCATCCTGACTGAAGCAACGTTCGAGTCATAGATGGGAGCACCTAAGTATCAAAAGAGAGGCGAGGTTTTCTCATGCAAAGTTATAGCTTTACAAAACACTAATGGACAAGAGGTAAAACTTATCTATTTGGCTTTGCCGGGGATCGCTGTGCCGTGCAATCTTCTCGTCCTTTGTCGAAGCCAAGTTCACGGCAGGAACCTGCAACTCCATGTAGATGAGACTAAATGCAGGATGCAATCCTATCTATATGCATATGAAAATGCTCATGAAATGCTTATGCAGTGATTTGGGTGTGCTCGTGCATGCATGCAATCTTAGTTTGGGCCCCCTACAGCGCTTCTTTATTTTCTCTTGCACGGGGTCATCGCCTTGGCTTTGTACAAGGGGTTACATGCAGCTAAGGCAAGGCCTGCACAAAAGGGTGGCTGCCGGGCAGTGCCCGACAGCCTCGCGCCTTACGGATAGTGCTTACGGAGATGCTCAACATTCCTTGAGTTTTGCAACCGAGTGCCATCCCCGGTCTCTAGACGGACTGCGCCAGGTCTGGTGACTCGTACCACCCGGTAAGGGCCTTCCCACTTTGGTGACAGCTTGTTTGTACCCTTGGCGGACTGAACGTTCCTAAGGACAAGGTCACCTTCCTCAAAACAACGAGCATGAACCCTGCGGCTATGATAGTGACGCAGGGCTTGCTGGTAGCGTGCATCACACGTAGTAGCCCGGAGATGGTTCTCCTCGAGTAGCACAACATCGTCACGCCGGTGTTGACATTGCGCTACTTCATCGTAGGCAAGCACTCGAGGGGACCCATAAATGAGTTCCGTGGGGATAACTGCTTCTGCCCTGTAGACTAGGGAGAAGGGAGTCTGCCCGGTAGCTTGGTTAGGTGTCGTTCTGAGGGACCAGAGAGCTATCGACAACTCCTCGATCCACCGCCTGCCATGCTTCTGCAGTGTATCGAAAGTTCTTGTCTTAAGTCCACGAAGCACTTCAACGTTTGCCCTCTCAGCTTGTCCATTGCTCCGGGGATGTGCCACAGAAGCGAATGAGATCTTGCATCCGAGGGCATGAACGTATTGCATGAAGCCGTGGCTCGTGAACTGGGTGCAGTTGTCAGTGATGATCCTTGCCAGAACTCCAAAACGACACACCAATTCTTTCAAGAACTTGATAGCTGACTGAGCAGTCACCTTTCTCACGGCAGTCACTTCTGGCCATTTTGTAAACTTGTCGATGGCAATGAACAAGCATTCAAAGCCCCCGATTGCTTGGGGGAAGGGGCCGAGGATATCGAGCCCCAGACCGAAAATAGCCATGATAGAGGGATTGTCTGAAGGGCTTGGGCAGGCAGGTGTGTTCTCTTGGAATGCAACTGGCAGGCTTCACATGTCGTGAAGAGCTCGACTGCATCTTGGGGGGATATGGGCCAATAGAATCCTTGCCGGAATGCTTTCCCAACTAACGCCCTTGATCCAATGTGTGAGCCGCACATTCCTCTATGAATCTCAGCTAGCAGTTCCTTTCCATCCTCCTAGGAGACACACTTGAATTTCACACCGTTGGGCCTCCTTCTGTACAGAGTGTCATCGACAAACCGATACATACTAGCCCTCCGAGCTACTTTCTCAGCTTCATCTTGGTCGCCAGGGAGTTCTCCGGTTTGGAGTAAGTGGACAATGTGCCTTGCCCAAGTCAAAGATGATGGGCGTGCGGAACCACTTGAGCGGCTTCCGGGCCTGTGGCGCTGGTTCCGCAGCATTGACCTCTCGTGCCCATCACTTGAGTTGGTGATGAGAGGTGTGCAAAGATGCACCTCCATCAATGCATAGGGCGTCAGTGGCCTTCTGAAATTCCTACTCACTGGTTTCCTCTTCATTCCCTTCATCACTCACATCATCACAGATTTCCTTCTCTTGGCCCCTGGCGGGTTTTCCTTGGTTCCGAAAGGGTTTTCTGGGGTGGTTTTCTTCACCACCTCGGCCCTTACCGCCAGCAGCATTCTGACCTTTTTCCTTATCACGCTTATCATACTCTGCCCTCTGTTTCGTGACAAGCTGCTAAACCTGATAACACTCCTGAAGGTCGTGGCCTTTGGTCCGGTGGATCTTGCAGTACGGCCCATCACCTTTCCCAACTTTTTCCGCGGCAACGGCTTCCCGGCAGGCAGCGCATGCGGCAGATTCCTTGCCGGGGGCCTCAGCCTTGGCCTTCTTGCCGGTACTAGGTGTGCCCGAACCTTCTACAGTCATCACTGCCTTATCTCTTGGCTTCTTACTGCGCTTCTTGCCCTTTCTCTGACTAGTTGATTCATCTTCATCCTCTAAATCAACATTGATGCAATCCTCCTCTCCGGGCAACTTCCTTCCTTCCTCCATCCGAGCACACTTATCCACCAGTGTGTATAGCTCTTTCACAGTCTTGGGCAACCGCACATTCATCTTAGAACGAATGTGATGCTTGTGCACATTGGACTGGAAGGCTGCTATAACGGCTGCCGGAGGCATATTTGGAATATTTCTATGAACTTTACTGAATCCCTATAAATACTTACGGAGGGTTTCTCCATCCTCCTGCTGGAGAAGCTACAGGTCGCTGTGTAACGCCCACGATGCGGATATATCTCCCACGTGTCGAGGCATGACTTAGAGGCATAACCGCATAGTGGTTTTGTCGCAACAGGGTCATCTTCACACAATCCCATGTAATGAACAAGAATGGGATAAAGAGTTGGCTTACAATCGCCACTTCACACAATACATAAATATCATCATACATCATCCAAAATACAAGCATATATAGACCGACTACGGTCAAAATCCAGATGAAAATAAGACAACCCCAAATGCTAGATCCCCGATCGTCCCAACTGGGCTCCACTACTGATCATCAGGAAAAGACACATAGTAACGACCACGTTCCTCGTCGAACTCCCACTTGAGATCGACGCCATCATCTGCACTGGCATCGTCGGCACCTGCAACTGTTTTGGTAGAATCTGTGAGTCACGAGGACTCAGCAATCTCACACCCGCGAGATCAAGACTATTTAAGCTTGTAGGAAAGGATGGCGCAAAGAGGTGGAGTTGCAGCGGCAAAAGCATATATGGTGGCTAACTTGCGCAAATGAGAGCGAGAAGAGAAGCAACGGAACGGACGTCATCTAGCAATGACCAAGAAGTGATCCTGAACACCTACTTACGTCATACATAACTCAGACCGTGTTCACTTCCCGGACTCCGCCGAGAAGAGACCATCATAGCTACACATGCAATTGATGTATTTTAATTGGGTCAAGTGACAAGTTATCTACAACCGGACATTAACAAATTCCCATCTGCCTCATAACCGCGGGCACGGCTTTCGAAAGATAATACCCTCCAGGGGTGTCCCAACTTAGCCCATCATAAGCTCTCATGGTCAACGAAGGATAAACCTTCTCCCGGAAAAACCCGATCAGTCTCGGAATCCCGGTTTACAAGACATCTCGACAATGGTAAAACAAGACCAGCAAAGCCACCCGAATGTGCCGACAAATCCCGATAGGAGCTGCACATATCTCGTTCTCAGGGCACACCGGATGAGACATCCTACGAGTAAAACCAGACCTCGAGTTTCCAGGAGGGGGCCCCGCAGTCTGCTCAGTTCGGACCAACACTCGGAGGAGCACTGGCCCGGGGGGTTAAAATAAGATGACCCTCGGGCTCGCGAAAACCGGGGGAAAAGGCTTAGGTAGCAAATGGTAAAAACCAAGGTTGGGCCTTGCTGGAGGAGTTTTATTCAAGGCGAACTGTCAAGGGGGTCCCATAAATCACCCGACCGTGTAAGGAACGCAAACTCAAGGAACATAATTCCGGTATAACAGTAACTAGGGCGGCAAGAGTGGAACAAAACACCAGGCATAAGGCCGAGCCTTCCACCCTTTACCAAATATATATAGATGCATTAATTAAATAAGAGATATTGTGATATCCCAACATATCCATGTTCCGACATGGAACAACTTCAACTTCACCTGCAACTAGCAACGCTATAAGAGGGGCTGAGCAAAAGCGGTAACTTAGCCAAACAATGGTTTGCTAGGAAAACATGTATGATATGCAAGATATGATATGCGATGCATATGCGTGCTCCGGAAGGAAAATGATGAACATGGCAGTAAATTGGCAAACCAAGCATGCCACTGGAAATATGAGATGATTTCGGTTGAAATCGATATAAAGATCACTGGAATCGGATGCACGGTTTGCAAATGGCAAGCAAGACAAGAATGACACTAATCTGCGATAAACAGCAAGATAACACTTAAGATGCAACAAGCGACAATGCTACAGCACGCCAACATAGCAACAAAGCACATGGCAGTAATCTACAGGAGATGCTTGACAAAAGATGAACACTGAGCTACGGCTAGTTCACAACATATCAGACTCAAACAAGCATGGAAAAAGTGCAAAAGATTACAGGTTCACAGACTTAATGAAAAACTGGACATGGCAGAAAACAACATCAGGTAGCAATGTTCAGAGCACTAAATCAACATGCTACAGGAACTTAACATAGCAAAACAAGGCATGGTAGTGTTCTACTAAATGCACATGACAAAAGTCCCTTACTGACCATAAGCAAAAAAGGATCAGAAGATATGATGGCAAACATGTAAACATAGCAAGTTTCGTTATCAGGTTTCAGACTTGGCAGAAAACAGAGCATGGCAGAAATATTAATATGTAGGCCTCTTTGTGAGCTTGATGCACTCACTACAGAGCAACGCATTACAAACCAAGCACACCTACAGCAAGATGGAATGCTTATGAAGCTATCCATGGCAAGAACAAAAGCATAGCCTGGATGGATCAACTACAATAAGCTTGGCAAAATTGCATATCATGTTAAGAATCTGCCAGAAATATTTTATAGCAAAAGTAGAGCAATATTGATTCATGCTATGGCACTCCATAATTGAAAAAAATTGCAGGAATGGATCAATTACAACTATAGCTACAAAACATCCTTACTGAACATCTCCAAAATATGCATGGATATCTCTGTAGCATCAAGTTTACATGGCAACAAAAGTACAGCAGACAAGGACTTGGAGAAATCACTAAGTCCCTGAAATCAGAAATATTACGGGGCCTACTTTGCATGCTTGTGCTAGTCACCAAAGAGATCACTTAATACTTCAAAACACATGTAGAGCTCATGCTCAAAAGATGCACAGATTTAAAGATACAAAAATGACAAATCTCCAAGTTCTGCTAAGAACCAGAGAATAACAGCAACTAGCCCTCTTCCAACAGAGATTTGGGCATCAAGATGACCTCTAATGAACATGGTGCAATTTAACAAAATGAAGAGCATCACGAGACGAACAATTTGACATATTACACGCGCGAATTGGAGCTACATGCACGGAGTTATAGCTATACGAACAAGTGCATATGCTGTAGAATTTTAGGACTTGGAGGAATTTAGGGACGAGAAAAAGTCAACGCTCGGGCGATGGTACCAGATCGGATCGGGCCGGCTCCTCGCGCTCGTCTCCGGCGACGGGAGGAAGGGGACGGCAGGGCCGGCGGTCGGAGAGGCGCGGGGCAGGAGGAGGCGAGGCCGGAGGTGGAGAGGCGCCGGCGGGGGAGGCGGTCGGCGGCGGGCGGCGAGCGCGCGGTGGCGGT
>NC_057796.1:356323315-356351986 GCF_018294505.1 Triticum aestivum | reverse complement strand
CGCACGGGAGGCGAGGCGGCGGGCGGCTCGGGCCCGGGAGGGCCGCGGTCGGGCCTGCGGGCCGCGGCGGCGGGAGGCCGGAGGCAGGCCACGTGTCGCCACGGGATTGGACGGGACGTGTCCGGCGGGGGATGATTTCGTCCAGCGGCGCGCGGTGGAGAAGCTAGGGTTTCGTCTGCGATTCCGTTTTTCGGGATGCCCACATATAAATAGGTAGAGGGAGCTAGGAGACTCCAAATGAGGTGCGGTTTTCGCCCACACGATCGTGATCGAATGACCTAGAGCATGGAAGAGAGTTTGGTGGGTTTTGGGCTGGTTTTAGAGGGGTTTTTGCTGGATACTCAAATGGACATTGCGGATGCCCGGTTAACCGCTGGAGTACCAAATGACCTCCGAATGGAACGAAACTTGACCGGTAGACTCCGGGTGGTATATTAAGGCCACTTGACAAACCTCGGTCCATTCCGAGAAAGTTTGACACACGCACACGAAAGAAAACAAGAGGGGTGCACCGGAGGAGATAGGAGCGCCGGATTGCAAAACGGACAACGGGGGAAATGCTCGGATGCAAGAGACGAACACGTATGCGAATGCAATGCACATGATGACATGATATGAAAATGCATGACATGACAAAATACAAAACGAAAAACAAAACCCGACAACAGAGGGAAAATCATAACACATAGCCGGAAATGGCAAGAGTCGGAGTTACAAATATGGCAAGTTACATGCGGGGTGTTACACGCTAGGCCTGCCGGGCTCTTGGTGGCCACCAGTGAAGGCACCGATGAACTCATGGCACAGATCTGCCCATGACGAAATGGAGTTCTCTGGCAGGTGCATCAGCCAAGACCTCACATTGGACTTGAGGGCCAAAGGGAAGTAGTTGGCGAACACCTCTCGTCTCTTCCCCCAGCAGCCTGAACAACGATGGTATAGATGCTCAGGAACTCTACCGGGTTCAGCCTCCCGTCGTATTTCTAAGGTATCTCTGGCTTGAACATGCGAACGGACGGCCAACGGACTTGCTGCAGCTCTCGTGTAAAGGATGGGCAACCGACCTGAAAGGTAGCCAGCCGCCAACACCGAGCGCAGGCTCGTCGACGTCAAGGCCGACGCACCCATCAGTCTGGCGGAAGTCGTCGTGGTGCAGATCCATGACGACGCGCGCATCTCCCCGCCGCCTATCCTCCGGGGCTCGACGTTGGCCGGGACGTGCTCGAGGGTCGAGAGAGGCCATCGAGACGTCGTTGGGGTCTTGATTCAGCTGCGCCCACATCGGCTGCCGTGGTGGGGACTGCACGGTGGGGACGGCCCCCTCCATGTGGCCAACAGTACGGGCGGTTGCTGTCGCTTGGGGAGGTCATGGCGGGCCAGCCTGCCGTGAGCCCCCAGCCTTGGCGAAACTGAGCAGGCTCTAGATAGTGGCACGCCATTCATCCATCTGCTCGGCTACTGGCGAAAACCTCAGCAGCAACTGAGCTCGAGCCATAGCCTCCGTGGCTGTGCTTGGCATAGATGTTGATGACGTCGATCGCACCGTCGCCCGGCTACTAATGGTGCCAACGGCGGCGACGGTGGGGGTGCAGCGCCCACGTAGCTGTGGGACGACCACCTAGGCAGCAGGGTCACGCGGCGGTGGTGCTCGAGGGTCAGCGGCTCCGTCGAGCGCAGTGGTCTGGTCGACTCATCCGGGAGGAGGCACGTTGCCCCCGGTCGCTCCCACGGTGGGGGCGGCCGAAGGGCGATGGTTCACCCCGGACTGAGTGCCGTTGCTGTGGCTGTGCTCGTCGGTGGGGGGAGAGCGTGCAGACGGAGTGACCCCCTCGCCCGCAACTTCTGGAGCATGACCGCCAAGGCGTTGCTGATGTTGTCCTCCTCCGACGTCTTCAGCCCCCGTGTCGGCCACAGAGGGAGTGGCGATGGCGCCACCTGCTCCAACCATGCCCCTAGCAGAGTCCACGTCCTCACTCGCCCCCACATCCTCCGAGGCACTAGAGGCCGCAGGCGGCGGAGGCTTCGAGGTGGACGGATGGGCTGAAGGGCCGGACTTCTTCTTCTTGGGCGCCATGGTCGATGGCGTGGCCGAAGATGAAGATGGCGATGAAGATGATGCACTGCGCACGCTTTCAGGTTCGCGCAAGCGAGTCCCCTACCTGGCGCACCAAAGATGTCGCTGGATATCCGCGGCCACCTATGGGACCTGGTGGCCCCTTGCTCGTTCGACGGGGGGACGTCGCGTTGCACAAAGAGCAGATCGGCGTGCGGCAGCACGGCAGAGAGCACACAAGCAATTTACCCAGGTGCAGGCCGCCGCAAGGCGTAAGACCCTACTCCTGCTTTGGTGGATTGATTATGGAATGAGTGTGGTGATGCGTAGTATACTTGCCCGGCAGGGTTTGCCTCGGGGCCGCAGCGACTACGCGCGTATGGTGGCTTGGGTTCATCAACTTTCCAACCCTTCCTACGAGTGCCATGGGACTCCTTTTATAGATTAAGGGGTCACCATAGTGGCAAACTGGTCATTATCCACTGATATGATAGCGAACAATGCTATCATACCTAACTCTGTAGGCTGACAGGGTGCATTAAATGCGTCACTTAGTGTCACATCATTGGTCGCCCGGCAAGGCCTACCAGGCTATCTTGCCAGTTCCGCATCTGTTCTCTTGACACGTCACAGGATGGGTGTCATCTGCGGGTTTCTTCTGTAGGAAATGGCTGCCATGTGGCGAATGGCTGCCACTTAATCGTCTTGCAGCTTGACACCTCATTGATTGACGACGCGAGTCATGTTTGAGTGGTTGGTGGGGTGGTTCTGCCCCCGCGAGCCCTGGCAGGCTCTGCCGGGGAGCCTTGATTGCTTGCTTCTGGTGGTGGCCTCGCCCCTTGCCGGGGTTGCCTACCCGGCAAGGGAGGCCCTTCTCTTGCCAATATCTTGCTCTTCTGGCTCGATCTTGGTCTCTCTGGGCTGCGTGTTGGTTCTTCAAATCTCTTGGTTCTTCAATCTCCGACTTAAGGTGGTGCTTCAACCTTGATCTTGTGCCTGTGCATAGTTGGGCAACAGACCCAGGGTTTGTTGTACCGACAAACCGACATGTATGTATCGTTGCTATTAAGGATAACAAGATGGAGTCTGTTTCTACATAAATAGATCTTGTCTACATCATGTCATCGTTCTTATTGCATTACTCCGTTTTTCCATGAACTTAATACACTAGATGCATGCTGGATAGCGGTCGATGTGTGAAGTAATAGTAGTAGATGTAGGCCGGAGTCGGTCTACTAATCTTGGACATGATGCCTATACAATGATCATTGCCTGGATATCGTCATGATTATTTGAAGTTCTATCAATTGCCCAACAGTAATCCGTTTACCCACCGTTTGCTATTTTTCTCGAGAGAAACCACTAGTGAAATCTACGGCCCCCGGGTCTCTTCTTTATTATATTTGCCTTCGTGATATATTTTTACTTGCTTTTATTTTCAAATCTATTAAAGAATACCTTGCTGAATTTTATTTGCATCTATCAATCTATCACAATTTTCATCCCGTCTACTTGTCAATTTCTGGCGCCGTTACCCGAAAGGGATTGGCAACCCCTTTAATACATCAGGTTGCGAGTATTTGTTATTTGTGTGCAGGAGTCGTTCACGTAGTGTTGCGTGGTTCTCCTACTGGTTCGATAACCTTGGTCTCATCACTAAGGGAAATACATACCGTTGCTATGCTGCATCATCCCTTTCTCTTTGGGGAAATACCGACGTAGTTCAAGCAAACATCAAAAGGAATTTCTGGCGCTGTTGCTGGGGAGACATCATCAACATCTACCAGGTTCCTAATCACAAATCTCATCTCCTTGCAATTTACATTATTTGCCATTTGCCTCTCGTTTTCCTCTCCCCCACTTCACAAAAATTTGCCGTTTTAGTCGCCCTCTTTTTCGTTCGTCGTTTTCTTCAGATCTGTTTTTGAGTGAAATCTTGTTGCGTAGTCACAATTACTCTAGAGAACACCAAGTTGTGTGATTTCTCCAATACCAAAAACAATGATTTTATTAGCACTCCGATTGCTCCTCCCGCCACTAGTGTTGAGTCTTGTGATATTAATACCGCTTTGCTGAATCTTGTCATGAAATATCAATTTTCTGGTACTCTTAATGAGGATGCCGCGTCTCATCTTAACACATTCGTGGAATTATGCGATATGCAAAAGAAAAAAGATGTGGACAATGATGTTGTGAAGTTGAAATTATTTCCATTTTCTTTGCGAGATCATGCAAAAATTTGGTTTTCTTCTTTGCCTCGCAATAGTATTGATTCTTGGGATAAGTGCAAGGATGCTTTTATTACTAAGTATTTTCCGCCCGTGAAAATTATTTCCCTTAGAGCCCAGATCATGAGTTTCAAGCAACTTTAATATGAGCATGTTGCACAATCTTGGGAAAGGATGAAATTGATGTTAAGGAATTGCCCAACTCATGGGTTAGATCTTTGGATGAACATACAAAAATTTTATGCGGGGTTGAATTTTGTTTCTCGTAATCTTTTAGATTCCACCGTGGGTGGTACTTTTATGGAAATTACTTTGGGTGAAGCCACCAAATTGCTTGATAATATTATGGCAAATTATTCTCAATGGCATACCGAAAGAGCTCCTACTAATAAAAAAGTTAATTCGGTTGAAGAAAATTCTTCTTTGATTGAAAAAGGTTATTCTCTTATGAAATTGGTTGCTAATAAAAGTGCTCCCATTGATTTTAATGATGTGCCTTTGTCTACTTTGATTGAGCAAAATAGTGATGCCATAGATGTGAATTTGTCTCGCGGAACAATTTCAATAACAATGCTTACAGAGGTAATTTTAATCCTAGGACTTTTCCTAGTAATTCCTCTAATAATTATGGTAATTCCTATGGTAATACTTCTTATAATAATAATAGGAACACCTTTTATCTTGAGAATAATATTAAAGAATTTATCAATACTCAAAAAGTTTTCAATGCTAAAATAGAAGAAAAGTTGAATAAGATTGATGATATGTCTAGAGGTATTGGTAGAATTTCTCATGATGTAGAAAATCTCAAGATGAAAATTTTAATGCCTAAGGTTGAGGAATCAATTAAAGCTCTTTATGTTTCTAAGGATGAAAGTAAGAAAAGAACCTCTATGCTTAGAGCTAGAAGAGAATTTTTAGAAAACGCGTTTTCTAGTGATTGCTTTCATAAAAGTGATGAAGATCTTAAAATGGTTGGTGTTTCTTCTATTGATTGTTTGTTTAGTAAAATTAAGATTGATGAAAAAGGGACTGGAGAAGAGTCAACTTTAGCTAGAAGGCGTCCCGATAATTCAGAGGGTGGAAATCTTGTTGAGAAAATTGATAAAAGTGGGTTTGAAGAGGCCAAGACTTTAACTAGTGATGTGCCCACTCTTTTGGATTACAAAGACTTTAATTATGATAATTTCTCTGTGATTGATTGTATTTCTTTGTTGCAATCCATGATAAATTCACCCCATGCTTATGAACAAAATAAAGCTTTTACTAAACATATTGTTGATGCTATGATGAAAGCTTTGGAAGAAAAGTTGGAATTAGAAGTTTCAATTCCTAGAAAATTACATGATGAGTGGGAACCTACTATCAAAGTCAAGGTTAAAAATTATGAGTGTTTTGCTTTATGTGACTTGGGTGCTATTGTTTGTACAATTCCGAAATCTTTATGTGATGTGCTTGGTCTTACTGATATTGAAGAATGTTCTTTGAATTTGCACTTGGAGGATTCTACGATTAAAAAGCATATGGGAAGAATTAATGATGTTCCTATTCTTGCAAATAGGAATTATGTGCCCATAGATTTTATTGTTCTTGATAGTGATTGCAATCTGTCTTGTCCAATTATTCTTGGTAGACCATTCTTACGTACTATTGGTGTCGTGATTGATATGAAAGAAGGTGCTACCTCTTGAGCATGGGTTGGTTTTCCCTTGAAGAGGAAAGGGTGATGCAGCAAAGTAGTGTAAGTATTTCCCTCAATTTTTGAGGACCAAGTTATCAATCCAGTAGGAGATTACACGCAAGTCACCTAGTACCTGCACAAACAATCAAGAACCTTGCAACCAACGCGATAAAGGGGTTGTCAATCCCTTCACGGTCACTCGCAAAAGTGAGATCTAGTAAAGATAGTAAAGTAAATATTTTTGGTATTTTTGTTGTATAGATTGGAAAGTAAAGATTGCAAAATAAAATAAATAGGAAACTAGAATTATAGATCTGAAACTTATATAATGTAAAATAGACCCGGGGGCCATAGGTTTCACTAGTGGCTTCTCTCATGATAGCATATATTACGGTGGGTGAACAAATTACTGCCGAGCAATTGATAGAAAAGCGCATAGTTATGAGAATATCTAGGCAATGATCATGAATATAGGCATCACGTCCTTGTCAAGTAGACCGAAACGATTCTGCATCTACTACTATTACTCCACACATCGACCGCTATCCAGCATGCATCTAGAGTATTAAGTTCATAAGAATAGAGTAAAGCATTAAGCAAGATGACATGATGTAGAGGGATAAACTCAAACAATATGATATAAACCCCATCTTTTTATCCTCGATGGCAACAATACAATACGTGCCTTTCTGCCCCTACTGTCACTGGGAAAGGACATCGCAAGATTGAACCCAAAGCTAAGCACTTCTCCCATTGCAAGAAATATCAATCTAGTAGGCCAAACTAAACCGATAATTCAAAGAGACTTGCAAAGATATCAAATCATGCATATAATAATTCAGAGAAGAACCACATATTATTCATAGATAATCTTGATCATAAATCCACAATTCATCAGATCTTGGCAAACACACCGCAAAAAGTATTACATCGAATAGATCTCCAAGAACATTGAGGAGAACTTTGTATTGGGAATCAAAGAGAGAGAAGAAGCCATCTAGCTAATAACTATGGACCCAAAGGTCTGTGGTAAACTACTCACACTTCATCGGAGAGGCTATGGTGTTGATGTAGAAGCCCTCCGTGATCAATTCCCCGTCCGGCAGATCGCCGGAAAAGGCCCCAAGATGGGATCTCACGTGTACAGAAAGTTACGGCGGTGGAAAAGTGGTTTCGTGGCTCCCCCTGATGTTTTTAGGGTATAAGAGTATATATAGGCAAAAGAAGTACGTCGATGGAGCTCCGTGTGGCCCATGAGGGTGGGGGCGCACCTACCCCCCCTGGGCGCGCCCTCCTGCCTCCTGGCTGCCTCGCGGAGTTCCAGACTTCAACTCCAAGTCTTCTGGATTGCGTTTGTTCCAAGAAAGATCCTCATGAAGGTTTCATTCCGTTTGGATTCCGTTTGGTATTCCTTTTCTGCAAAACACTAAAATAGGCAAAAAAAACCAGAAACTGGAACTGGGCCTTCGGTTAATAGGTTAGTCCCAAAAATAATATAAAAGAGCATATTAAAGCCCATTAAACATCCAAAACAGATAATATAGTAGCATGGAACAATAAAAATTATAGATATGTTGGAGACTTATCATAAGGCAATATTAAATTTCAATTTCCACCAAGGAAGGGTATGGAACACTTCCCTAGGACAAGAATTAGCCCACCATATGAATTAATCATGAGGGCATCGTATGGATCTAGAAACAAAGATGACAATACTTAGATCCTTGCGTTATGCCTAGCTAGGGGCGTAAAACGATAGCGCTTGTTCGAAGGCAACCCAATGAATAAAATTTATTTTGTCTTTTGCTTTCTGATTTTGAGTGTTTGCACAATTATGCTACCGTTATGATTGTGTTTTTTGTATTTTAATTAGTTTTTGTGCCAAGCAAAGCCTTTGGGATCATGTTGGGTGATAGTTGATTTGATCTTGCTGAAAAACAGAAACTTTTGCGCTCACGAAAATAATTCTCATTTTTAACAAAAGCATGATAAAATACCAATTATTTTTGCAGAAGATTAATACACAAATTTCTCACGTGGTCCTAATTGTTCAGAATTTTTGGAGTTACAGAAGTATTCGAAATATCCATATTTCTACAGATTGTTCTGTTTTTGACAGATTCTGTTTTCTTTGCGTTGTGTGCTTGTTTTGATGATTCTATGGTTTTCTTTGAATAGTTTTTGCCATAGAAAAGTTGGAATACAGTAGATATAATGCAAGAATAAAATATGAATGGGTTTGCAACAATACTTATAGTAGTGTTTTGCTTTCTTATACTAACGGATCTCACGAAGGTTTTGTTGAGTTTTGTGTGATTGAAGTTTTCAAGTTTTGGGTGATATTACGATGGATGAAGGAATAAGGAGTAAGAAGAGCCTAAGCTTGGGGATGCCCATGGCATCCCAAGGTATTATCCAAAGAGAAGCAAGCAACTAAGCTTGGGGATGCCCGAGTGGCATCCCCTCTTTCTTCTAACGACCATCGGTATTTTACTTGGAACTATATTTTTATTCGTCACATGTTATGAGTTTTGCTTGGAGCGTCTTGTATGATATGAGTCTTTTCTTGTTTTGCTTTTTGTTTTAAGTCATGAATCCTTGCAGGACACACCTATTTGAGAGAGCCAAAATTATGCTATGACTTGTTAGAATTGCTCTCTATGCTTCACTTAAATCTTTATGAGCTATGGAATTGCTCTAGTGCTTCACTTATATCTTTTTGAGCACGGTGTGCTTTGTTATTTTTGAAGAAATGCTCTCATGCTTCACTTAGATTTGTTTGAGAGTTAGTAAAATTTTAAGAAATTCTCTCTTGCTTCACTTAATTGTTTTGAGAGAAAGAAATATGATGCTCACGATCTTCACTTATATGTGTTTGATCTTATTAAAAACCAAGATATGGAATCTAGTCCCAAAGTGATAGATATCCAAGGAGGATATAATAAAAACTTTCATGAAGATCATTGGACAAAATAAACTTGATTCTTTGTAATAGTTTTGAGATATGATGATATGATATGTGTGTCATGTTGATGAGTAATCATGCTTTAGTAAGAATATTGGTGTTAAGGTTTGTGATTCTCTATGCAAGCACGAAAGTCAATAGTTATGCAATTAAATTACATCCTACTTGTGGTGCATTATTCGATGTTAGTTATGCTTAATGCTCGCTTATGAGATTTTCTGTTTCCTGGTTGGATGCTTCTCAATCTTTTGCTAGCCTTCATTTGCACTAAGTATGATCACTACTTGTGAATCCAAATCTTTAAACCAGTTTTGCCATATGAGTCCACCATACCAACCTGTATGCGGTATTCTTTTGCCGTTCTAAGCAAATTTGTATGTGCCATCTCTAATTTTCAAAATAAACTTCTCTTTTGTGTGCTCATACCGCTCATGAAACGGTAGGGGGTGGCTAATATATTTCCATGCTAGATGTGTTATTCTCAAGATGAGTGTTTATTCACTTGTCATTGCATGAGAGTACGGCAAAGGTATTAGGGATGCCCAGTCCCGAAATGAAAATGAATTTACTTTATGTTGTCAAATAATAAATTCCTCGGTAAGTGTTGGTATGGAAGGCACCTGTGGATACGGCTAGCCATGGAAAGTGAAAGTGTGGTTGAAAAAGGAATAAACTTTATTTTCTATTTGGGAACTGATACGTCCATTTTGCATCATGTTTTCTTACTGTTATTTACAATGTTTTTATCCATAATAATACTTTTTGGAGTAATTCTAATGCTTTTTCACTCATAACTTGCAAGGAACACACCAAGAGGGAGAATTCCGGCAGCTGGAAATCTGGACCTGGAAAAGCTACGACAGGCCACCTATTCTGCACAACTCCAAATGAGCTGAAACTTCACGGAGATTTTTTATGGATTATTTAAGGAATATTGGAGTCAATAAACACCATAGGGGGGCCACCAGGTGGGCACAACCCACCTGGGCGCGCCAGGCCCCCTGGAGCGCCCTGGTGGGTTGTGGCCTCCCCGGCACACCTCCGGGGCCCATCTTCTGGTATATAAGTGGTTTTGACCTAGAAAAAACAAGAATAATATTTTCAGTATGGAGCGCCACCGTCTCAAGGAGGAACATGGGCAGGAGCACTTTTGCCCTCTGGTGAAGCGATTCTGCCGGGGGAACTTCCCTCCCGGAGGGGGAAATCATTGTCATCATCATCACCAACAACTCTCCCATCTTGGGCAATCTGCATCAACATCTTCACCAGCACCATCTCATATCAAACCCTAGTTCATCTCTTATATTCAATCTTGTTACCGGAACTATATATTGTTGCTAGGGGGTGACTAGTAGTGTTGATTACATCTTATAGTTGATTACTATATGGTTTTTTTGATGGAAGATTATATGTTCAGATCCATGATGCATATTAATATCCCTATGATTATGAGCATGTTGATTATTTGTGAGTAGTTACTTTTGTTCTTGAGGTCACGGGAGAAATCATGTTACAAGTAATCATGTGAACTTGATATGTGTTCGATATTTTGATAGTATGTATGTTGTGATTCCCTTAGTGGTGTCATGTGAACGTCGACTACATGACACTTCACCATATTTGGGCAAAAGGGAATGCTTTGTGGAGTAGTAAATAGATGGTGGGTTGCGAGAGTGACAGAAACTTAAACCCCAGTTTATGCACTATTTCGTAAGGGACCGATTGGATCCTAGAGTTTAATGTTGTGGTTAGGATTTATACTTAATACTTTTCTCATAGTTGCGGATGCTTGCGGGATGATTAATCATAAGTAGGAGGTTTGTTCAAGTAAAAACAACACCTAAGCACCGGTCCACCCACATATCTAATTATCAAAGTAGCGAACACAAATCAAACCGACATGATGAAAGTAACTAGATGAAATTCCCGTGTACCCTCAAGAACGCTTTGCTTATCATAAGAGACCATTTTGGCATGTCCTTTGCCTCAAATGCATTGGGCTACCTTGCTGCATACTTGTTACTATTATCGTTACTTGCTCGTTACAAATTACCTTGCTATCAAACTACTCGCTACCTACAATTTCAGCACTTGCAGACATTACCTTACTAAAACTACTTGTCATTTCCTCCTGCTCCTCGTTGGGTTTGACACTCTTACTTATCGAAAAGATCTACAATTGATCCCCTATACTTGTGGGTCATCAAGGCTATTTTCTGGCACAATTGCCGGGGAGTGAAGCGCCTTTGGTAAGTGGAACTCGGTAAGGAAACATTTATATAGTGTGCTGAAAGTTATTATCACTTGTTACTATGGAAAACAATCCTTTGAGGGGTTTGTTCGGGGTATCTTCACCTCGTCCGGAACCACAATTAATTGCCCCTCAACCTACTGCACCTACTGAAAATATTGAATATGAGATACCTTCGGGTATGATAGAACAACTGCTAGCTAATCCTTATGCAGGAGATGGAACCGAACATCCTGATATGCACTTGATACATGCAGAACAAATTTGTGGATTGTCAAGCTTGCAGGTTTACCCAGGGATGAAGTTATGAAAAATATTTTCCCTTTATCTTTGAAGGGAAATGCATTGGCATGGTATAGGCTATGCAATGATATTGGATCATGGAATTGGAATCGTTTAAAATTGGAGTTTCATCAAAAAAAATCCTATGCATCTAGTTCATCGTGATCGGAATTATATATATAATTTTTGGCCTCGTGGAGGAGAAAGTATCGCTCTAGCTTGGGGAGGCTTAAGCCAATGTTATATTCATGCCCCAATCATGAGCTCTCAAGAGAAATTATTATTAAGAATTTTTATGCTTGACTTTCTCGTAATGATCAAACCATGCTGCATACTTCTTGTGCTGGTTCTTTTATGAAAAAAAATATTGAATTCTGGTGGGATCTTCTGGAAAGAATTAAACGCAACTCTGAAGATTGGGAACTCGACGAAGGTAAAGAGTCAGGTATAAAGCTTAAGTATGATTGTGTTAAATCTTTTATTGATATCGATGCTTTTCAAAATTTTAGCACTAAATATGGACTTGACTCTGAGATAGTGGCCTCCTTTTGTGAATCATTTGCTAACCATGTTGAACTCCCTAAAGATAAGTGGCTTAAATATCACCCACCTATTAAAGAAGAAATTAAAGAACCGTTACCAGCTAAAGAAGAAACTATACTCTATAATGTTGATCCAGTTGTTCCTACTGCTTATATTGAGAAACCACCTTTCCCTGTTAGGATAAAGGAACATGCTAAAGTTTGGACTGTGTTTAACAAAAGCTCTGTTAGAACACCTAAACCTAATGAACAAATTAGAGTTGAACCTAATATTGTTATGGTTAAAGATCTCTTAGAAGAAGATGTGGATGGGCATGTTATCTACTTCTGTGCGGATAGAAGGGATAAAATAGACCAGTAGTTGGCCTGCCTGTCATTTCAGTTAAAATAGGAGATCACTGTTATTATGGTTTATGTGATATGGGTGCTAGCGTGAGTGCTATTCCTTACAAGTTATATCAGTAAATTAGGGAACACATAGCACCTACAGAAATAGAAGACATAGATGTTACTATTAAACTTGCAAATAGAGACACCATATCACCTTGTGGGATTATTAGAGATGTTGAAGTCTTGTGTGGGAAAACAAAATATCCTACCGATTTTCTTGTTCTTGGTACCCCACCTGATGACTTCTGTCCCATTATTTTTGGTAGACCTTTCTTGAACACAGTTAATGCTAAAATAGACTGCCAGAAACAAACTGTGGGGGTTAGCTTTGGTGATGAGTCTCATGAGTTCATTTTGTCCATGTTTAGTAGAAATCATCATGAAAAAGAATTGCCTAGTAAGGATGAATTCATTGGTCTTGCTTCTATTGTTGTGCCACCTACTGATCCTTTAGAGCAATACTTGCTAGACCATGAAAATGATTTACATATGCATGAAAGAAATGAAATAGATAACATTTTCTTTGGACAACATCCCCTACTTAAACACAATTTGCCTATTGAAACTCTAGGAGGTCCCCCTCCACCTAAAGGTGATCCTGTGTTTGAATTAAAACAATTGCGAGACACTTTGAAATATGCTTATCTAGATGAAAAGAAAATATATCCTGTTATTATTAGTGCTAACCTTTCAGAACATGAAGAAAGATTATTGAAAGTTCTAAGGAAGCACCGAGCTGCTATTGGACATGCTCTTGATTATTTAAAGGGCATTAGTCCCACTTTATGTCAGCACAAAATTAATATGGAACCTGATGCTAAACCAATTGTTGATCACCAACGTCGGTTAAATCTGAAGATGAAAGAGGTGGTAAGAATAGAAATATTAAAACTTCTGGAAGCAGGTTTAATCTATCCTATAGCTGATAGTAGATAGGTAAGACATGTTCATTGTGTCCCTAAGAAAGGAGGTATTATTGTTGTTCCTAATGATAAGAATGAACTTATTCCACAAAGAATTGTTACAGGCTATAGAATGGTAATTGATTTCAGAAAATTAAATAAAGCTACTAGAAAAGATCATTACCATTTGCCTTTTATTGATCAAATGCTTGAAATATTATCTAAGCACACACACTTTTGCTTCCTTGATGGATATTCTGGCTTTTGACAAATAACTGTATCTCAACCTGATCAAGAAAAGACTACTTTTACTTGTCCTTTGGGAACTTATGCTTATAGACGTATGCCTTTTGGTTTATGTAATGCACCTACTACCTTTCAAAGATGCATGATGGCTATATTCTCTGACTTTTGTGAAAACATTGTTGATGTTTTCATGGATGACTTCTCTGTTTATGGGAAGTCTTTTGATGATTGTTTAAGCAGTCTTGATCGAGTTTTGCAGAGATGTGAACAAACAAATCTTGTCTTGAATTGGGAGAAGTGCCACTTTATGGTTAATGAAGGCATTGTTTTGGGTCATAAAATTTCTGAAAAGGGTATTCAAGTGGACCAAGCTAAGGTTGATGCTATTGAGAAGATGCCATGTCCCAAGGACATCAAAGGTATTCGTAGTTTCCTAGGCCATGTTGGTTTCTATAGGAGGTTTATTAAAGAGTTCTCTAAAATTTCTAGGCCTCTCACTAATCTTTTGCAAAAGGATATTACTTTTGTTTTTGATGATGATTGTTTAGAAGCCTTTGAAACACTCAAGAAAGCCTTAATTACTGCACCTATTTTCCAACCACCTGATTGGAACTTGCCTTTTGAAATTATGTATGATGCTAGTGATTATGTTGTGGGTGTTGTACTAGGACAAAGAGTTGATAAGAAATTGAATGTTATTCATTGTGCTAGTAAAACTCTAGACAGTGCTCAAAGAAATTATGCTACTACTGAAAAGGAATTCTTAGCAGTGGTGTTTGCCTGTGATAAGTTTAGACCTTTTATTGTTGATTCCAAAGTAACTTTTCACACAGACCATGCTGCTATTAAATATCTTATGGAAAAGAAAGATGCTAAACCTAGACTTATTCATTGGGTTCTCTTGCTACAAGAATTTGATTTGCATATTATTGATAGAAAAGGAGCTGAGAACCTAGTAGCTGATAACTTGTCTAGGCTTGAAAATGTGCTTGATGACCCACTTCCTATTGATGATAGTTTTCCTGATGAGCAGTTAGCAGCAATAAATGTTGCTAATAGTACTCCTTGGTATGCTGACTATGCTAATTACATTGTTGCTAAATATTTGCTACCTAGCTTTACTTACCAACAAAAGAAAAAGTTCTTTCATGATTTAAGACATTACTTTTGGGATGACCCACATCTTTATAAAGAAGGAGTAGATGGTATTATTAGACGTTGTGTACCTGAGCATGAACAGGGACAAATCCTACGGAAATGTCACTCTGAACCTTATGGAGGGCGTCATGCTAGAGATAGAAACGCTCATAAGGTATTGCAATGTGGATTTTATTGTCCTACTCTCTTCAAGGATACTCATAAGTATGTCTCATCTTGTGATGAGTGCCAAAGAATAGGTAATATCGGTAAGCGTCAAGAAATGCCTATGAACTATTCTCTTGCTGTTGAACCCTTTGATGTTTCGGGATTCGATTACATTGGACCTTTTCCTTCTTCTAATGGGTATACACATATTTTGGTTGCTGTTGATTATGTTACTAAATGGGTAGAAGCTATTCCATCCAGCAGTGCTGATCACAACACCTCTATTAAAATGCTTAAGGAAGTTATTTCCCAAGGTTTGGAGTCCCTAGATATTTAATGACTGATTGTGGTTCCCACTTTATTCATGGTGCTTTCCGTAAAATGCGTGCTAAGTATGATGTTAACCATAGAATTGCATCGCCTTATCATCCTCTGTCTAGTGGTCAAGTTGAGCTAAGCAATAGAGAAATAAAATTAATTTTGCAAAAGACTATTTATAGATCCAGGAAGAATTATTCTAAGAAATTAGATGATGCACTTTGGGCTTATAGAGCAGCATATAAAAATACTATGGGTATGTCTCCTTACAAAATGGTTTATGGAAAATCTTGTCATTTGCCTCTTGAGTTAGAACATAAAGCATATTGGGTAGTCAAAGAACACAACTATGATTTCAAACTTGCTGGTGAAAACAGGTTATTTGATATAAGCTCATTAGATGAATGGAGAACCCAAGCTTATGAAAATGCAATGTTATTCAAAGAAAAGGTTAAAAGATGGCATGATAATAGAATTCAAAAACGTGAGTTTAAAGTCGGAGAATATGTTCTTTTGTACAACTCTCATTTTAGATTCTTTGCAGGCAGACTCCTCTCCAAATGGGAAGGCCCATATGTCATCGATGAGGTTTACCGGTCTGGAGACATCAAAATGAATAACTTTGAAGGCACTAACCCAAAGGTTGTCAATGGGCAACGAATAAAGCATTATATTTCAGGTACACCTATTAATGTTGAAAGTAATATTATCCAAACTTTGACACCGGAAGAACACATAAAGAGTCCTTTCGGAACACTCCAGAATCGTCAAAATAAGGAGGTACGTGATACGGTAAGTAAACGGACTCCGAAAATTCTACAAATTTTTTTTTAGTTTTGGAATATTTTAGAATTTTGGGAGTAAAGAAACTTCCAGGAAGCGTCCCCTGTTCGGCATAAGACACCAGGGCGTGCTAGGCATGCCTGGCGCGCCCAGGTGGGTTATGCCCATCTGGGGCACCTTCCGGACTCTGTTTTTCTTCTGTTTACGTGTCCTGCAAGATAAAAATTCTATATATACTTTCCTAACCTATTAACCACCATATTGCGAAGAGATCTTCTGTTCTCTTTTCTTGCTGCTTCTGGTCAGATTTATCAAGCTAGGCATCATGTCTTCCTGCTCCTCCAACCACATGGAAGAAGATGTTTGGCTGATGAAGATCGAGACGAAGCGGGAGGAGCCTACAGACACCACCAAAGGAGAATTGAGTATCAGGTATGGGCACTCCCCTTGGCTTCCGCCAAGCTCGGGGGAGGTGCCCCAGTATCGTATCATTCCACTATCTTTTTTGCTTTTTCTTATCTTAGTTCAATCTTCTGTTTAGATGAATAAAATTTAGCTCGATCTTTTCTTCTTTGAGAATTTGCTTAGTCATCTATAATTATTATCATGTGCAAGTTATATAATAAAGTTAGTTTGAGTTTTCACTTTCTTTACTTTCATGTTGCAAATAAAGAAAGGAAAAAGAGAAAGGAAGCAAATAAAAGAAAGGAAATGGATCAATAAGATCATATACTAATCCTATGGTAGGTGATAACACCACATAAGGAAAAGTATAAGCAAGAAAATTTTATCAGAGATTGGCAAACATAACATTAGTCAGTGATGCAACTCATGAAAGAATTAATAAGGGAAGGGAAGATTCACATATAAATATACTATCCTAGAAATCTTTTGTGATTGTGAGCCCTCATCAAAATATTATATGCCAAAATTGTTGACGTTAGACAAGGAAGACAACGTAATGGTTTATGTTCGTTTATATTCACATAGAAGTCATATTGTCATAGATCCTTTAACACGTGATGCTTGCCCCCTATATTTGCTAGCCAAAATTTCTGCACTAAGTAGAGAGACTACTTGTGCATCCAAAAACCCTTAAACCCAAATCTTTTTTCAAGTGTCCACCATACCTACCTAGGAATTGAACAAGATCCCTCAAGTAAGTTGTCATCGGTGCAAAAAGGCAATAAAATTGCTTCTAAATAAGTGAGAACTTTTAGTGTAAGATAAAATTGAGCGTTGCATGAACTTGGATGACAAAAGTGACAGCCTCCATAATAAAGGTTGTCATCTTAAGGGGCAATGTAACGTGACGTTCTTTTGCACTAAGGGGTTGAGCATGCAAACAAATAAGCGCATGGCAACCTCTGCTTCCCTCTGCGAAGGGCCTATCTTTTACTTTTATGTATTTACTTTTATGCAAAGTGTGAAAGTTTTCCTTCTATTCCTTTTTATTTATTTATTCTCTTTTGGCAAGCATCATGTGGTGAGGAAAGATCTTGGCACATATGTACAGTTGAATATAGATAGCATGAGTTATTATTGTTGACATCACCCTTGAGGTGAGTATGTTGGGAGGCGAAACTATAAGCCCATATCTTTCTATGTGTCCGATTGAAACGTTTTGCTCATGTGTATAAGGTGAGTGTTAGCAATCATAGAAGACTATATGATGGTTGAGTACGTGGACTTGCCTAAAGGCTCCGACATGTGACCCTTCTTGAAAAGATGATGAATTGTAGTTGTAAAGTTGGTTGAGAACATAGTTTGTTGGTTTCTAATAAAGTTTTTGCTTTATACGTCGATTGTGTGATGAACTATTACTTATTCATGAGAAGTGTATGATAAAAGTTATATGATAAAAAGTCCTATGTTTAATTTTGTTGCTGTTATAATAGTCAACATGATGCTTCTATGTCCGTATTTTGTTTTTATCGACATCTCTCTCAAAGCATGTGGACATGTTTTTCGATTTCGGTTTTCGCTTGAGGACAAGCAAGGTCGAAGCTTGGGGGAGCTGATGCGTCCATTCTGCATCATGTTTTCCTACTGTTTTTTACAATGTTTTTATCCATAATAATACTTTTTGGAGTAATTCTAATGGTTTTTCTCTCATAACTTGCAAGGAACACACCAAGAGGGAGAATTCCGGCAGGTGGAAATCTGGACCTGGAAAAGCTATGGCAGGCCACCTATTCTGCACAACTGCAAATGAGCTTAAACTTCACGGTGATTTTTTATGGATTATATAAGGAATATTGGAGTCAATAAACACCATAGGGGGGCCACCAGGTGGGCACAACCCACCTGGGCGCGCCAGGCCCCCTGGAGTACCCTGGTGGGTTGTGGCCTCCCCAGCCCACCTCCGGGGCCCATCTTCTGGTATATAAGTGGTTTTGACCTAGAAAAAACAAGAATAATATTTTCAGGATGGCGCGCCGCCGTCTCAAGGCGGAACCTGGGCAGGAGCACTTTTGCCCTCTGGCGAAGCGATTCTGCAGGGGGAACTTCCCTCCCGGAGGGGGAAATCATTGTCATCATCATCACCGACAACTCTCCCATCTTGGGGAGGGCAATATCCATCAACATCTTCACCAGCACCATCTCATATCAAACCCTAGTTCATCTCTTGTATTCAATCTTGTTACTGGAACTATAGATTGTTGCTAGGGGGTGACTAGTAGTGTTGATTACATCTTATAGTTGATTACTATATGGTTTATTTGGTGGAAGATTATATGTTCAGATCCATGATGCATATTAATACCCCTCTGATCATGAGCATGTTGATTATTTGTGAGTAGTTACTTTTGTTCTTGAGGTCAGAGGAGATATCATGTTACAAGTAATCATGTGAACTTGATATGCGTTCGATATTTTGATAGTATGTATGTTGTGATTCCCTTAGTGGTGTCATGTGAACGTCGACTACATGACACTTCACCATATTTGGGCCTAAGGGAATGCATTGTGGAGTACTAAATAGATGGTGGGTTGCGAGAGTGACAGAAACTTAAACCCTAGTTTATGCACTATTTCATAAGGGACCGATTGGATCCTAGAGTTTAATGCCATGGTTAGGATTTATCCTTAATACTTTTCTCGTAGTTGCGGATGCTTGCGGGAGGATTAATCATAAGTAGGAGGTTTGTTCAAGTAAGAACATCACCTAAGCACCGGTCCACCCACATATCAAATTATCAAAGTAGCGAACACAAATCAAACCAACATGATGAAAGTGACTAGATGAAATTCATGTGTACCCTCAAGAACGCTTTGCTTATCATAAGAGACTGTTTGGCCTATCCTTTGCCTCAAAAGGATTGGGATACCTTGCTGCATACTTGTTACTATTATCGTTACTTGCTCGTTACGGATTACCTTGCTATCAAACTACTCGCGACCTACAATTTCAGCACTTGTAGACATTACCTTACTAAAAAATACTTGTCATTTCCTTCTGCTCCTCGTTGGGCGACACTCTTACTTATCGAAAAGAGCTACAATTGATATATGTAGCATGGAAAGTATTGGGAACTACTCGGTCGTTTTCGTTGACAGGAAAAGCATGCCTCCAAAAATGTTTTATCTCTATCTTTTTCGCTTGGAGCTCTGGCACCTCTATAAATCCCTACTTCCCTCTGTGAAGGGCCTTTCTTTAATTTATGCAATTTTTATTTTTACTTGATTCTGCATCTTCTCTTATAAAGCACCAACTAAGGGGAACTATGATCGTACTTGAGCATTGGGTGTAGCTAATATGCGAGTGTGTTTCATGAATGGATCAATGATTGAGCATAATGGGCTAGGGATTACCGACTCTAGTGCAAGTGGGAAACCGAAGGAAATATGCCCTAGAGGCAATAATAAAGTCGTTATTTATATTTCCTTATATCATGATAAATGTTTATTATTCATGCTAGAATTGTATTAACCGGAAACTTGATACATGTGTGAATACATAGACAAAACAAAGTGTCCCTAGTATGCCTCTACTTGACTAGCTCGTTAATCAAAGATGGTTAAGTTTCCTGACCGTAGACATGTGTTGTCATTTGATGAAGGGATCACATCATTAGGAGAATGATGTGACGGACAAGACCCATCCGTTAGCTTAGCATAATGATCATTAAGTTCTATTGTTATTGCTTTCTTCATGACTTATACATATTCCTTTGACTATGAGATTATGCAACTCCCGAATACCATAGGAACACCTTGTGTGCTATCAAACATCACAACGTAACTGGGTGATTATAAAGATGCTCTACAGGTGTCTCCAAAGGTGTTTGTTGGGTTGGCATAGATCGACATTAGGATTTGTCATTCTGAGTATCAGAGAGGTGTCAGGACCGGTTTTCGGGGTATTAATTTTCCAGAAAATGGCCCTTGTGCTCACCAGCCCCAGGATTACTGTTAGCTGATGAGGCACCAACTTGATACAGAAATTCCAAGCAAAGTACAAAATATGTAGTACAAGACCATTGTGGCCTATGAGTACAACACTTGGTTTCTAGTGGTTGATGGCGGAAGCGGTTTGTGGTTCATCTGCGCCTATGGGACTCCATTTCCCCCAGGAACAGCTGACCAGGATAACTCCTATCTTCGCGAGGCTGCTGTCATCACTGCGTAGGTTCCGGGGCTGTCATCGCAACGCTCCTCTCCACGCGAGAAATCTGGCCAAGACAATAGCCAGGGACAAGCCAGTGAGTACTTTTGAATGTACTCGCAAACATTATGAACACGGGTATAATATAACAAGGGATAATCATGCTCCAACATATTCTATGATCATAACGTCTGTCACGAAATAAACGAAATCCATGAGGCACGCGTGCGGGTAAAATATGAATATGCAATACGGGAGTAGAAATAGAATGCACCGATCGAGTGTCTGAAGCGACGCCTCGGAAGGATAAAAAAATAAATCATGCCTCAGTCGGGCGTCTAAGGGACACCACATAAAGGGCTTATAGATAAAAGAAATAACAAGCATGCCACAGTCGGGCGTCCATGCGACACCACATAAAGGGCTTATAAATAATAGAAATAACAAGCATGCCACAGTCGGGCGTCTGAGCGACACCACATAAAGGGCTTATAGATAAAAGAAATAACAAGCATGCCACAGTCGGGCGTCCATGCGACACCACATAAAGGGCTTATAATATAATAGAAATAGCAAGCATGCCACAGTCGGGCGTCTGCGCGACACCACATAAAGGGCTTATAAGAGAATAGTCGCAGTGAGTATCCAGGAGGTAGAACCGTCCCAGGGATACTCAATAATACAAATAATGTAAATGGTTAGTCCACAATAATAATAATCATAATCCTCATATGTCCTAGGTCATAATCAATGTTCTGGTTTAGCCGTTTCTCCTCCGAAGACCGTCACTAGACCCATCTCAGACTGTAGTCCTTACCCATGGACATGGCTATCCGAATAGATTTAACCTCTGCAGAGGGTTTACTCTTTACCCACGAGTAACGGATTTATTTAGTCCATCGGAACTAATTCCGCCGACGGTCTTTCAATTGAAAACACACCTGACCCGCACACACCAGCTTAACTTACCGGTGTCTGGAATCACCCACGACACCTGTCAAGCAAAACTCTAAGTGGGGAGGCTACAACCTCGACTTAGCATGGGATCAAATTTATATCGCGCGCTCTAAGGGTGCCCCCCTCTCGGTCCCAACCGGAAACACCCATGCCCCCGGACCAGGTGGCATGCCTACCGGATGCATCCGGTATCTTCCACCATGGCCTCTCTGTACGGTGTGTGCTAGGAAGGGGTTGACAACTTACTGAACCGTACCCTACCTGCGGCAGGGACAAGTGGTAGTACGAAACAAGTATGGGGGTTACTGGAACAAGGCTCGATCTACGCCCGACTCAGGAGGTTCAAGTATTCCCTGTATGATTAGCATAACAAATATATTTCAACTAACAGACAGCATCACCGCTCTTCATACCTCATCATGCCATACCGGACACACTCGTCTCGACGAGGAACTAGGGACAAGCTCGTGTCTACCCAAGACCGCGACTTTCCCGGCTTCCTTCCGGTATGCATGAGAAGCTTACGAGGATGATTACCATCACCGGCATATCCATTTCTAACAGCAAAGCATCTCCATTATGCACTCATGCATATGATTTTATCGTCACATAAAATAACGTATGCTCCAAGTCAAGGTGGTGTTGTAACCATATCAACAACACACAAAAATATTATGCCAGAGTTCAGAATGCTTGCCTTCAAGAGTATGCAAGGGGGTGCACTTTTTGAAAGTTGCTTTCCTTCTTCAAAAATCCTATTTTGAGGAAATTTAAATTAACACATAATTTTAAAACAGTACAAAAAAGTTGTTTGGAAAATTTTCAAATAGATACTAAAATAAACTAGACAGAAATTGAGAAAGGTAGGAAGAAGAATCAACTCATTTGGAGTTTTATTTAAAAAGATATAGCCAGTCAAAGTTCTGTTTTTAATAAAATCAAAAAAAGAAAATGTTTCGGGGGAAAATACGTTTTCGAAGCAGAGGAGGCGTACTTCAGGGGGTTCACACGTCCACTTAAACACGTGGTGGCAGGGTTGGGTCACTGACAGTGGGTCCAGCGGGCCCACTGGTCAGGTATGACTAGTCGCTTCTCCCTCCTGTTCCTCTGGCCGTGCAGAGGCGGGACTCCGGCGATCGACGCCGGCGAACGACGGCTCCTCGAGGGTATCCGAGGGTAGGGATGGACCTGCCAGATCGGGGCGGTCTTCCCGGTGGTTGTTAGGTCACCGGGGTGGAAGGAGTCATCGGCGGCGAGCTCCGCGGCGGAGGAGGCTTCGGGTGGTTTTGGGGTCCTGGGCTGCGGTGGTTTTTCGAGCGAGTCTGAGGTGTTGGGTGGCTCCGCAAGCTCGAGGGGAAACGGGTGGTGGTGTTGGATGGACGGGGGAGGGTCTGGTTGCGATGAACGGTACCGGAAGGCGGCGGCGGCCGAACCGGCCGGAGTCGAGGAAGACGGCTACCAACTGCCGATTGCTGGCTGAGGGGGTGCTATGGGGGTGGCCTGGGGTCGCCTGAGTGCTCGGAGGCGATCGGGGGCTCCTATTTATAGGGGTCGAGGTCGGTTCCCGCGGCGGCCGTGGATAAGAACGCCGGCGACCGCCGTTCTGTAGCTGCAGGACGACGTGGCGGCGACGAGCGCGTGCCGACGAGCTTGTGGATGAGCTCGGGCTGTTCCAAGGGGCAGCTGGCGCACGCAGGTGGCTTGGGCGGCGCCGTCCATGGCAGAGCCTGCTGTGGCCGGCCGCTAGCCGCCGTGGCCGACCTGACGGCGGCACTGTGGGGCTCCAGGGGCGGCTCTGCGGCGAGGGTAAGGGCGGTCGTGCTGGCTGCGGGTGGCCAAGGGCCAGAACGGGCGCGAGGCGACGGCAGAGGGACGCGGCGACTCGGTGCGCGCGCGTGTAAAACGTGCGCTCTGGGCATGCCCAGAGCACGCACGCTAGCTGCTCGACGAAATGCCAAAGCATGCCATAGGGCTTGGGTGAGGCTGGCAAGTAGCAGGTTTAGGTTAGAGTCTTCTAGGAGCTTAGTGGACATGCTATTTTGTCCAGAGGTGCAAGGTCACAGTGCAAAGGCAAAGATCATGTCAAAACTGACCATGCACACAAGGTGCTCGACAGATTGCTAAGTGCATCTAGGCAACTCTTGGAGTGGCCAAAATGTCCAGATCAGGGACTCCCTAGATGTAGGTGATGATGGCAAGATCATTTGGGCAAAACCAGAAACTTGCTAGTGCAAGTTTTGCAAACCTTCAGTTTTGGACAGCAAGAACAAAGCTTCATTGCATGCACTAAACATCCTCCAATGGGTCCACTCTCCTGGTCTTAAGGGTTTTGTAGGGGGGACTACAAGCAGGAAAAAGCTCATGGGCACTAGAGCAAAATAAATTAGGGTTGCAGTACAAATCACTAAGCTGGACCAGAATGAAAATGAGGTTGATTCACTCAAATTTTTCAAAGAACACCAATGGTTTTTTTTCCATAAAGTTGAATTATATGCATCTACTAACATCTCCAAACACTTGGAAGAATTTTTAAAGGAATATTTAAATAGGTTGTAGTGCAAAAATACCTACTGGACCAGATTTGAAAAGTTGATGTAGAGCTCAAAATCTCCAATGACCAAAAGATATTCTTGCAAAAAAATGATGTGGGAACATCACATGACATCCCCAAATTTTGGTGAAAATTTTAAATGCATTTATCAAATGGTTGCAGTGCACAAGCGGCTCTAAACTTATGAAAAATCATTTCAAAAGGATAAAACTCATGAAAAACAATTATGCAAATAAATCCACTGATAAAGAATTGTTTTATTGGGAGAGTATACAAGTCCAATAATATTTTTGAAAAGTTTCCACTTGAGGTAAAACCCACAATATTAAAGAGAAGAGGGGTTCTGAAATCAAAGATAAATCCAGAAAACAAAAATTTAATTTCCTGGCAAAAAATTTAATTATTAAAACAACGTCAAAATTTTGGGGTGTTACAACACTACCCCCCTTAAGAAAAATCTCGTCCTCGAGATTTGTTAAAAACTGTTTTGAACAAACATTGCTCTTACCAAAAAAATCATCCTACTTATGCAATCAAATGTGGCTACAGTGAGAGGGCAATAAGTGGTGTAAAACTACAGTGTGGTAAACTGGAGTTGTGCGGGGAAAATCCACGGTTGGGGAAAACGAGATATTTCTACGTTGGATACAGTAAATTTAGATTAAATTCTAAATTACTAAAATACGCTGGTCGTACCCGAGAGCACAGTGCTCTCTCTGGCTGATAGGTGGACCCGGGGCCCACTGTCGGCCTCTTCTTCTACCTATGGCTCTCTCTTCCTTCTCTCTCTCTCGCGTGCTTTCCCGCGCTTTCTCCACCGGCGACGTCTAGCGCGTAGGGCATCTAGGCCGTACTGCGGTAGTGCGCGGCGTGCTAGCTGCCGGTGCAGCGTGCACTGACCTCGCGGGCCAGTGCACTGTCGGCACTGCTCGCGGATTCGCCTCCAAACACCGGCGATCGAGCGACGAGCGGCGCTGGTGGACCTCGCCCACCGTACACCGATCTCGAGCTATAAAATGACCGCGGTGCTCCTTTCTTCTTCCTCACACCTGGCCTCGCTTCCTCTTATCCTTCATTCTCCTCCATTTCTGTTTGTAGGAGCTCAAGACGAGGCTATAATGGCGGAGGTGATGCCGGACTGGTACGTGGTCCTGGTGTGTGGAGGTTTGGCGACGTTGCTGGGGTTCTCCGTGCTCCTGTGCGCGATGATCCTTGATGATCGTCGTGATGCTGCCGCTCGAGTGTTAGCTCTTCGCGGTGGCGGTGATCACGAGGATTAGGTGCGGCATCGAGTGCTAACTGCTGTCGGTGTGCTGGAGCTACTTGCGCCCGAATGATTACTCACAAATCTCTCTTACTGAGACTGTGGTGCCCTCGGGTGTGATCAGTTAGGTGCAAGATGTGTACGGGGATCTGTAATTAGCGCACAAGGTCGAGTGGTTGTGGTTTTGAGTCTGCTGTTATGGTGCTGCGTGAATAAAAATCTACGTCGTGAAGAGGCATATGCTGCAGCAACTCAGGGAAAGAAATCTCACTACAAAATTTATCGTGAGTGAAAATTAGTTAAATCAAAATTAACAGCAGTAAAACTGCTCACATAATTGAAACCAAATATTTGATCTGTCCCACAAATTTTGGATACTACGTACAAGTTACAACACATAAATAAATACTGGGATAATAAACATAGCGGTGACGTCTACAATAAAAATGGCAAAAGGACAGAGTCGTGAGAAAACATCTCTGGTACTGGGGCACACTCCTCTTCTATCGGGGGAAGCGGGTTGACTAGCCGATGAATGCGTCTCTCCTGGTCAGGCCTCAGTGGTCTGCCAATAGCGATCTGAGGATTTAAATCAGCGAGGCTCTAGAGATAACCCATTACCCGCTGAGTCAAACGCTCTTGAGCGATAATATACTGGGCAAGGTTGGCCAGTACTGGATCTCTCTCAATTCGTCCACCGGGAAAAGATGCTACTTCTCCGGGTGCTGCACGACTCGGAAAGTAATAATACCCTCGTTCGCTGGCATAGGGTACCGCGAATCGAAGACGAGTGAGCGCTTCGTACGCAGCAGCTTCTATGGCCATATGCGGAGTCGGCATGGATTTCCCCACGAAGGAGACTTCCGTTGGGTCTTGGTTTGGGTTTGCGGGAGGGATGTGCACCACTGGCCAATATTTTGAGGTGGATGGGGTGATCCTCGATTTGAGCAACTCGTACTGGGGTGGATGGATAGCACTCATGGTACTGCAGGTAAAGTCCCACAATAATTTAACAAAACTACCCGGGGTTGCGTCGGGAGTTCTTAGATAAATACTGGGGGTCGGCATGGCAAGGAAATGGCTGTGAGTGTTTCGCACAAGGTGAGGGGCACTTGGCAAGGTCACGAGGTGGCCTTTTATGTAGCATTGGGGCTGGGTTATTTACTGTGGTGAAGGGTAACTAGTTTGTCGGTTCTGTTCTATGGGGTTGGGGTCAATGCCACAGATACACATATCTCATAAATGTGACACATTGCTGTGGGTGTCGTCGGGGATGGTTTTTGGTAGCTGCGCCCGGAATTTAAAAAAAATGTAACTGTACGCTAACGTACATACGCATGGCTACTATTCCAAAATAGGGGCGCACAAGCAGACAACATTTAAATATGGTGATACAGGCTCACACAATTACAAGGCGTAGAAATACTAATGCTCGGTACTACTCGAGCGACTTAGTCTACTTTGTTAATATCTAAGCGGGCTTGTCTAGTGGACGTCGAGGCTTCTCCACGGGTTTCACCGTCGGGATTAGCTGGATGAGATTGAGGGGCTGCAGGGTCGGGGTAGCGATGATGACCATCGCGGGGGTTGTTGGGCACAATTCCGTTGGAGCGTGTTCCCAAAAGGCGACGAAGCACTTCTGGGGACATCAACGTATTTTGGTCGATGGCTGGGGCAGACCTCAAGGACTCGATTGGGTGTCCGAACAGCATGACTGGGTTGTCGGTGTCGGGCTCCTCTTCGTCTCTCGCCGGGGCTCGGCGAACCAGTTCTCCACGAGCTGCAATCAGATCAAGGGTGATTTGATCGAATAGTTCCTCTAGTGCACTTACATAGCGCACCAGATGCAATAGTGCAGGATCCGTCTCGTGATCTCCGTTGGCAACCTGAGGCGGCCTACCATACCCGTCACAACTGGGGTAGTAGTAGAACGAGCGACAGTTAACTCTGGGCGACGAGTGCCGGAGTTGAAATATAGCCTCTTGAGCTGCTAGTTGGATGGCTTGTGGCTCAAAGGAAGTTGTCCTTCCAGTGAACCTGTAGGGGCGTTCTGGTGATAGACCCCTACCATAGATGTGTACAGTGGCCCAGAATTGACGGCTCTCACCGCTCATGGGTCCTTGGTACACAACATATTCTGGGGGCTCTTCTAATGCATAGGCACGGCAGGTGAGGTTTGTGAGCACGGTCACAAAACCTCCAAGGTTGGTGGCTGTGGTCTCATTGGTGAACAATGGGTCCAAGCATCGCAGCTTGGTTTGGAAAAGAGGCTGTGCTGTGCTGTGTTGAGGCTAGCGTGCCCTTTTTATAGAAAAGGGGGCGAAGCCTTCCTTCGCACGCTTGCGAATGGGACATTTTAGGTGTCGGTCACTGGCGCGTGATCGACGGGCTAGGCTGATAGGTTGGGCACCGACTGCCAAAAGCGTCGGGGTCACTGTGTGGCTATCTCACACGAGAAGCTTGGCCGGGGTTAGGTTAAGGTCTGGTGGGTTGGTTAACCTAGGTTTATTGACCTGGCTAAGATAGGATTAGCCAATGGTCAGCCTGGCTCTGATACCAAGTTTGTCAGGACCGGTTTTCGGGGTATTAATTTTCCAGAAAATGGCCCTTGTGCTCACCAGCCCCAGGATTACTGTTAGCTTATGAGGCACCAACTTGATACAGAAATTCCAAGTAAAGTACAAAATATGTAGTACAAGACCATTGTGGCCTATGAGTACAACACTTGGTTTCTAGTGGTTGATGGCGGAAGCGGTTTGTGGTTCATCTGCGCCTATGGGACTCCATTTCCCCCAGGAACAGCTGACCAGGATAACTCCTATCTTCGCGAGGCTGCTATCATCACTGCGTAGGTTCCGGGGCTGTCATCACAACGCTCCTCTCCACGCGAGAAATCTGGCCAAGACAATAGCCAGGGACAAGCCAGTGAGTACTTTTGAATGTACTTGCAAACATTATGAACACGGGTATAATATAACAAGGGATAATCATGCTCCGACATATTCTATGATCATAACGTCTGTCACGAAATAAACGAAATCCATGAGGCACGCGTGCGGGTAAAATATGAATATGCAATACGGGAGTAGAAATAGAATGCACCGATCGAGTGTCTGAAGCGAAGCCTCGGAAGGATAAAAAAATAAATCATGCCTCAGTCGGGCGTCTGAGCGACACCACATAAAGGGCTTATAGATAAAAGAAATAACAAGCATGCCACAGTCGGGCGTCCATGCGACACCACATAAAGGGCTTATAAATAATAGAAATAACAAGCATGCCACAGTCGGGCGTCTGAGCGACACCACATAAAGGGCTTATAGATAAAAGAAATAACAAGCATG